>NW_027254961.1:2500-5000 GCF_042242105.1 Pempheris klunzingeri
GTTTGCACGTCATTACATTGTGGGTTTTGTTGCTGTATTTGAGAATAGCAGAATTACACGACCGAATTAAGCATTTGGATTAAAGCGATAAGAGCTAAGCTAAGCTAACTACGCTAACGTGTGTTCACGGGAAGATCGACTGGATGAAACGAGACTCAGGCTTCCTAAACAACCCACCAACTCCTGTATTCACGTCTCTACTGGGCTGTGGCTTCATCAACGCCTCGCATCAATCCTCTGCTCCCTACAGGCGTAACGAAGGAAAACCTCTGAAGGTACGACCACAGCGCCTCCTGGTGGGATTTAAGCCTTAAGGTGCTAAAATCAAATCTCAAACACGAGCAGTCACTTTTCAGATTTGAAGGTTTTTCCTCTGACAGCACGAACAAATGCATGAAATGAAAGCACCAAACGGGTGGATGGGCATGAGGACGGACAGATGGACGGACGTGCCTTCTGTCTCTGAGGGATCGTCTTCATCTCGGCAGCTTCTGGCACCTGCTGCGTCACGGCGGCGGGAAGAGAAGTCAGCGTTAAGGCGGCCGGTGGATCTCAGCTGTGAGCCCACGGGCCTCCACTGAGCATCCCCCAAACACACCTCCATCAGCAGTATTTTAACTGTATACTGTTTTTGTTCATATGCACCACTCTCTCCTAATCTAAATGAATGAAGGACATGTTTAAATAAAGGATTAATAATGATAATATTAATAATAATCTAATATACTGTCTTACAGAGAATATATAGTGTTTACATGCTTGGTGTTTATATATCAGTGTACATTTATTTAACTGCTTTTTGTTTTTCAACTTCAGTTTAAAACAAACCATCACTCATCAATAATTTTTGCAGAGGGCTATTTTCAGCGGCGGATTTGATGCTCTGGAGAATATTTGGGGGAAGAGGATGGTGTGTGAAAATAAAATACAGTAGAGAAAAATGTTGACAGCATCACCAGAGCTGATCCTCTAATGCTCACAGAGCTGCTGTGTGCGGTCAGCAGGCAGAACAGATTTAAGAATAGATTTAAGAGAATAAACAGCTAAATTAAATTTTAACTGTCAATTCATTGATTTCAGGTTGAAGCTGAATGGATAAAAATAAATTCAGCTTCTGTTGTTTGTCAGTGGAGGAGAAAGTTTTTGCAGAAAAACTTCTTCATCAAACTTTATCATTTTATGGGAAAAACAGATTTCAGATTAAATTCTTACCTCCATCTTGTCCATCATGTCAAAGAAATGAGCCGACTGCAGAAGAGAGATAGAAAGAGACGTGTTAATGTCGGGTTTTGTTTTATTTTGAAAGTTTCCTTATACCTGAGTTGCTTCACGAGGACTAATTTGAATTTCAACCTGGAAAATGAGGACATTTCAAAGAGCTGTTTCATGTTTTCCCACGTCTCACTTCTACTTTGCCACTTTTTCTATCACTGCTAAGCTACTATCACACTGTTTCACAATAAAAGCCTTCCACAAATTGGCAGGATGGACTTTATCTATTAAACTTTATTAAGATCTGATTTTTTTGAAAAGATATATCTAGATGTAAAGATTATGGCCTTTTCAGCTACAGGAAATCTTTGATTATCATTGACGGTAGCTTCAGGGCGATCAAGAAGACGACAAAGTAGAACCAAATTAGTAATCATTTAGTGAAGCTACTGTCAATAAACTCAGCTGCTTTGCAGGGATGGTTGTTATTATTTTTCCCTCCGTCTTTATTGACATTAAGGAAGAAATATAATCTTTCTTTTGTGTCACAAAATGACCATAAATAGAAAATGTATTATATGGATCACAAAAGGAGAAAAACAACAACAAATCTGAGCAAATCAAATTAAAAAAAACAGATTTTAAACAAACTTTTAACAGCTTTTGGATTAATAGAAAAATACATCTAGTCAACATACTACATCTAAATATATATATATATATATAATCTTTTTGTATGTGGCTGCTGTTAGAAATATAACAGTTATTCCAGAAATACTCGAAAAAAAGGGGGAACTACAATGAAATGTAGAGTTTATATTAACATATTTACTGAATTTTTAAAAAATATATCTAAATGTAGTGATAATGCCCTTTGAGCTGCAGGGAGGCTTTTCATGTGAAAAAAAAAAATCTGTGCAGAAAGCGACGGTAGCTTAAAGGCGATCAAAAAAACGACAAAGTCCGACCAAACTTTTAGATAATCAGTGAATGAGAGCAGAACAGAATTATGTGGATTGCAAAGGGACAGTTGCAGTTGGAGTTATAGAAAAGTAAATCAAAATATATTTATTATAACCTTTAAAACTTGTTATCTTTTCTTATAAAGGTCTCTAATATGAGCCTGTCTCCAATTAAAGTTAAATAAAATCCTGCACAGTGTTTGAGGAAAGAGGGTCCTCATAAGGATAGACAGACAAATGTGTGTGTGTGTGTGTGTGTGTGTGTTACCTTCATGGTGGGGGGTGCGGTGCGGGGCGGAGAGGGGGGGCAGTCTGTGACGGGAACA
>NW_027254961.1:10000-77500 GCF_042242105.1 Pempheris klunzingeri
TGTCTGTGTTACTGTGTGTCACACAAATATTGTGTTGAATCCAAAATTACCCTTTAAGACACCAAAGTCACGTAATAACACAAACAAACCTTACTGACTAAGTATGCAAGTGTATCCTGTATAAAATCCCTGTTTTAGTGAATGTAGTCTGGTGTGTGTGCTGTTTGTGGTTAAACCAAAAGGATCTTCCAGGTCTCTCTCTGTAGGGATCCTTTCCATGATGCTGTCACACACTTAGAATAACACTCTGAGCCTGTCAGTGGATCAAACAAGCTCTGTTAGTGGACCTACTGTGATCAGGTGCAGCCATTGCAGCTTGGTCACCACGATTATCACCTCTCAAAACATGTAAAAATACTAGAGTTATTTGGGGTTCGGGTTGATAATTGGCCGTAAGCACAATAAGTCACATCACTGACAGTCTGAATACACTTCTATTCATTTTTTAAATGTTCCAAAAACCAGAAAGATCAGTGAATCTGGGGTTAAATATCTGGTAAGTGGACCTTGACTTAAATATAGTTCTCCTCAGCTGTTCATACAGCAGACGTGGAGGTTTGACAGGTGGAGTTACAGCCGTTTAAAAATGTATGTGAACACCGTTTGCACTTACAGCTACACTGATGTGTTTCACAAAGCCTATACATTTCAAAATACAGACATACATGCAGTTTTTCTGTTTCATCTGTACCCAGTTGGACCAATTCCAGGTCATTTTCCAGCATGTAAAGTCATGAAAAATGTATTTATCTTTTTTCCCCAACCAGGAGGCCTGCTGAGCTCTGAGGAAACTTCAAAGCTGTTCATTAAAATTTAAATTTAACCCTCAAGTTCCTCCACCTTGAAGCGCAAATGTGACGACAGCAGGACACCAAAACTTTCGGCTGACGGTTCACTTTAACAGCTAGAGACCGTCAGCTTCCTTTACCGTTTCAACTATAAATCATAAAATACTCATTGTTTTACAAATTATTCATGTTGCAGCAGCTCAGTTACTTTCTATGAAAATGAGCTTGCAGAGACTTAATTAATCCCCAGAGACTCGCTGGACATCAGTCCGTCTCTAATGCTCCCAATGCTGCGATCAGATATAAACTTTATCAATACAACACCTTCTCCTTTAATATTTGTTAAAAGTGAAGCACCAGTGGAGGCGTTAAGGCTAAAACCCAAGCAGCTCAGAGCACAGGAGGCGGCAGGAAGTCAGACAGACAAACGGCAAAGAGAATCTGCTCAGTTTTCAAAATAAAAGCCCCCCCTGCAGACTGTCAGTGGTATATTCCAGCAGCACATCAGTATTATTCTCTAATGGGGGGGCACCAGGCCAGACGTCAGCCGCTCAGAGGGTTTTTAACACCATGGACGACCAGAGGTTCATCTGGGATGGAGAAACACTCTGACTGTGACTTTAGCTGCTGTCTGTAGCTGCAGCACAACAAAGCAGGAAGTACATCCAAGAGACACATTTAAAGCAGCAGAAGAAGAAACGAGGCCTGTTTGATCCTGTTAGAGACACATTTAAAGCAGCAGAAGAAGAAACGCGGCCTGTTTGATCCCGTTAGAAACACGTTTAAAGCAGCAGAAGAAGAAACGCAGCCTGTTTGATCCTGTTAGAAGCTCCAACATCAGTTTAAGGACCAAACCAGCTGAACCTGAGCAGAAACACTGATCAGCAGGAGAAGCTGCATGTTTTAATGTTGTGTCGCAGAATTCGGGGAACTCTGAAACACAAAGAATGAACATTTCCTCCATCGCTCTCCCCCTGTTGTTTTGACTGTGTGACCAAATGTCACGCTAACTTAACTGCTGAAAGAGAACGGTGTAATAGGACATGTGAAAAGCCCAAAATATAGAGACATGACACACGAATTGTCCATAAAAAGCTGCACTATTTGAACGCCACCCATGAGGCGTCGTAATAAAGTGTCACGACCAGAAGCTCACCCAGGAAGACGGACTCAGATGCTCAGCGTGAGGCAAGCAGATAGTAAAAAAGAGAAATCACCAACAAACAGACACAATCTGTTGGGGGGGCAGATAATCACAGGAGCAGGAAACACACAAGGGCAGGAAGTCAAGGGTCCTGAAACGAATGGGAGAGGTTGAACGCCACAATAAAACAGGAAACACATGAAACACCTGAACCTGAACTTTAACAAACTTGACGGGACCGAACATAAAGTGCCCAAACGGACTCAACAGTTTTGTTCTGAACTCCTCATCCTGTTTCCCGAGATATAAAGAGTGGACGTGGCCACATTGACGTCACCGTTTTGTTTGTGGACCATCGTTTTGAAGCCATGAGTTTGGCTTTGTGGGCGCCGCCATCTTGTTTTTTTGGAGCCAGAAGTGACATCCCCCTCTTCCTGGTCTATCTTCCTCTAAATGGGACCATAATTTACTAAATGAGCATCCTGCTGTGCTGAAGAAGACTGTAAACTAGAGACTGAGAGCAGAAACTCATCAGGAGAGAAGTCTCCTCATTTCCTCATTGACTTCCATCCAATCAGACTCCTGTTTGGAGCCAGTGGTGTCGCCCCCTGCTGGACACTAGAGAGGAAGCAGCTTTAAGGCTCTTCAGCATCGACTTCACTGTTCAGACCCAGAAGCTGCGTCCACTTCTTGACTTTTACTGGACGCTCTTCAACCCTTCTTGGCTGCAGGGGAGAGTTTCTGTCCACAAAAATCACAAACAAGAGCAGTGACAAGGCAGACAGACAAGTCTTCATCCAGATCCTCTGCCCCCGAAAACCAAGAGCCGATCGCGCAGGAAACAAAAGAAGCTAAAACAAACGACAAAGTTGAGGAAGAGTTTTGGATTAAAGCAGGGCAGGCCATGGGACGACGCTCTGTGACGAGCCCTGCCAGCTGAGAAACCACTTATCTGAAGTGACAAATGCCTCTGGTAGACCTTCAGCGGTGCCATATGCCACTGAAACAGCTCTAAGACATGTCACAAGCATTTAAAAAAGGGCTTAAGCCTCAGCGAGTTTGACAGCGCAGTCACAACTCTTCGGTCAAAGGCTCTGGAACGGGCGAGTAAGTGGCCCTTGAGGTGAGATTGTTGTGTCGGTTCCCAGGTCACGAGGTCAAGAGTGAACACCAAACCTCAGAGTAAAGGGACGTCCGCATCAACTTTAGCTATGACTCTTAAAGACAGAGGTGTAAATAAAGTCCGCCGAGCACACGCTGGGCGTTTCCTAGACAAACAGAGAGAAAACCAGAAGGTCTCCAAAGACGAGAGGAGTCACGAGAATCAAACTCTCTGTTAACACTCTTTATCAAAAGCTCAGACCCCCAGTGACACGTTTCACCGCTGTCGTGGTCGTTACAGCTGTGGCGTGGGCTTTAAAACGATATATTTACAGTTTGATAGTTTTATAGCGTCTTACTTCACGCCGGTGGCTCTGACAGGCTCTACGCTAACGCTAACACCAGCATGCTAACGAGCTCACACTGACGATGCCATTAAGCTGATGTTCACTAAAGATGATATTATTAGTTTAGCAGAATGCTAACAGCGTATTAGCACTAAACACAGGCCGACTGTCCCCGCCTCACTAACACCAGCTCCTGTGGCACACAGACGCTAAAGGGCTAAAGAGCGAAGCAGCAGATTGGAACATCAAACCCATGCAAACCTGCTCCTGAGGCAGGTACGAACCTTGAAACGAGCAGATGAAATGTGGGAACGCTACTAAACGAACGCCGTGAGAGCAGATCGGACATTAAACACGTCCTCTCACGGGACCGCGAGCGAGATCGGACCGAACCTGTTGCCATGGATACACAAACAGGACGATCGTTCAGCCAAATGATCAAACCAGCGTCCAATCAAAACGTCTTGATTGAACAGAGACGGTTTTTAGTGTCTTTAAGTTTGTGAGTTCGCTTTACAGGACATTAGATTTCGGGTCCTTGGACGTGTCGTGAGCTCCAGAGGATCAATTGATCACATTTGACCTTTCCGATAACAAAACCTTTACATGTTTAGCTCCATAACTGGTGAACCTCAACGATCACGAGCGTGTCGTTTGTTCTGTAGCTTCATATCGTGGCTGTAATGAACTCAGAGCGTCCAGGGGGCGCCAGAGAGACTATTTACTGTTTTATTTACTATTTACTTTTAGGGCATATTACTATAACATCACACACACACACACACACACTCTCACACACACTCACACACACACACACACACACTCCTCCAGGCTCCTGCTGCTCCACATGAAAGGAAATGAATAAATTTGTGTTTACTGACTTTTGAGAAATCAGTGTTCCTTGTTCACCTGCAGGGACGTCCTCCGCTCCTTTTCCTTTCTTCTTTGCTTTGTTTTGTTTCTTTTTAATTATATTCTAATTATATTCGCCTGGTGGTAAATGAGTCACTGACTGTCAGCGGCGGCGTAAAAAAGACAAAGTGGCGTCAAAAGGATCATAAGCAGCAACAACAACAACAACAACAACAACAACAACAGCAGCAGCAACAACAACAACAACAACAACAACAACAACAACAACAACAACAACAACAGCAGCAGTAGGGACAGAAGAGACACTGCTGGCTTCTGTTTCTAGACAGACGGACCGTCTGCCCTTTAGCTGCACACACACACACACACACACACACACACACACACACACACACACACACACACACACACACACACACACACACACACACACACACACACACACACACACACACACACACACACACCGGGCTTAATGTATTTTTGGGAAATATGATCTCACTCATTTGTGGAGCAGCAGGAATAAAAACTGCTTTTTTGTTCTTATGCAGAAATTTGTTAAGGATTTTAAGTTTTAGTTTCATCAGTCAATCAATCTATATATCTATAATCTATCTATAATCTATCTATCTATAATAGGTCTTTAATGTGTGTTTGAATTTAGAGAAGATTCAAACTGGTTTTATTGATTTTTTTTTTTTAACTCAATAAATTAAATGTTTTAATTTATTTAATCCGTCATTAATTAACAAGAATCTTAATCTGATGGTTTTTTTTCCTCTTAATTTAATGGTGTTGCCGTGCAGATGTGTCATTTCGTCTTCAGAGATCGCTGCTGCCATTCTTCACGTTTTCTTTGGGGTGAAACTATCCTCTCAGAGTTCAGACTGACCCATCAGCTGTTTTAGAGGACAGTGACACACACACACACACACACACACACACACACTAGTTACACACTGTCAGCCTGCTACCTGATGATCGCCTGAACGCATCGTTAGTCTGTTTGCAACGACACATGAACGCATCAAAGATAATTTCAGTTGAATTTAAGAGACGACACACACACACACACACACACACACACACAGATGGAGGATGAGAGGAAATGCCAGACTCACCAGTGGTCGTGCGGCATTGTTGCGTTGCCGTCGGTTACTGAGCATCTCGTTCACATTGAATACACCAGCACCCCTCCCTCTCTCCCTCTCCTCTCTCTCCCTCTCTCTCCCCCCTCTCTCATTCTCTCTCTATGTCTCTCTCTCTCATAACGTCAGGGTCCATCAGGATTATAGCGCCTTAGTCGCTTACAGAGAGAAGCAGATGGAGGAAAACAGGAATACAGAGGGAGAGAGAGAAGAAGAAGAAAGGGAGGGGAGGAGAAAGAGAGAGACCAAACCCGAGCGGGAGAGGGATGCTGCCAACACTTCTGATTTTTTTCCTTCATTTCTACACACTAAATAAAGACGTAGGAGGAGAAAACAACAACAGCATCAGTTGTTTCAGGTCCAGAAACAGGACCAGTTCATGTTCAGATGACGGCGCCCTCCAGTGGCTGCAGTCACTCTGACTCCTGTGTGGAGAAAATAATCTCGCAAACTGGACGTTTTAATGTCCTTTCATCAGAAATATGTGTCTGGAGAACCTCCGACTTTTCCACTTTCCACTTTAAAAAACGCTCCGGTTAGATTTGGCCCCTCTTGTGATGTCACACGCAGGGACCTGTTGGTCATGTGACCTGCCTGTCCAGCCCGGTCCCGCCCACTGAAACCTGAGCCCACCTCGCTGTTCGCCTTCGCTATGTGGCTAACGCTAGCTAACGTGGAAGGTTGGAGGAGAGCGTAGTGCAGAAAATTAATCAACATTATTAGACGTTTTTATTGAATACTGATTCTATAATCTGTTATTTCTAATTCTATATTCTATAATCTGTTCTTTCTGATTCTACAGTCTGTTCTTTCTGATTCTATAGTCTGTGTTGTCTGGTTCTACAGTCTGTATAGTCTGGTTCTACAGTCTGTGTTGTCTGGTTCTACAGTCTGTATAGTCTGGTTCTACAGTCTGTGTTGTCTGGTTCTACAGTCTGTATAGTCTGGTTCTACAGTCTGTATAGTCTGGTTCTACAGTCTGTGTTGTCTGGTTCTACAGTCTGTATAGTCTGGTTCTATAGTCTGTATAGTCTGGTTCTACAGTCTGTATAGTCTGGTTCTACAGTCTGTGTTGTCTGGTTCTACAGTCTGTGTTGTCTGGTTCTACAGTCTGTATAGTCTGGTTCTACAGTCTGTATAGTCTGGTTCTACAGTCTGTGTTGTCTGGTTCTACAGTCTGTGTTGTCTGGTTCTACAGTCTGTATAGTCTGGTTCTACAGTCTGTATAGTCTGGTTCTACAGTCTGTGTTGTCTGGTTCTACAGTCTGTGTTGTCTGGTTCTACAGTCTGTATAGTCTGGTTCTACAGTCTGTGTTGTCTGGTTCTACAGTCAGTGTTGTCTGGTTCTACAGTCTGTGTAGTCTGGTTCTACAGTCTGTGTTGTCTGGTTCTACAGTCAGTGTTGTCTGGTTCTACAGTCTGTGTAGTCTGGTTCTACAGTCTGTATAGTCTGGTTCTACAGTCTGTGTAGTCTGGTTCTACAGTCTGTGTTGTCTGGTTCTACAGTCTGTGTTGTCTGGTTCTACAGTCTGTGTTGTCTGGTTCTACAGTCTGTGTTGTCTGGTTCTACAGTCTGTATAGTCTGGTTCTACAGTCTGTGTAGTCTGGTTCTACAGTCTGTGTTGTCTGGTTCTACAGTCTGTGTTGTCTGGTTCTACAGTCTGTGTTGTCTGGTTCTACAGTCTGTGTTGTCTGGTTCTACAGTCTGTGTTGTCTGGTTCTACAGTCTGTATAGTCTGGTTCTACAGTCAGTGTTGTCTGGTTCTACAGTCTGTGTTGTCTGGTTCTACAGTCTGTATAGTCTGGTTCTACAGTCAGTGTTGTCTGGTTCTACAGTCTGTGTTGTCTGGTTCTACAGTCTGTGTTGTCTGGTTCTACAGTCTGTGTTGTCTGGTTCTACAGTCAGTGTTGTCTGGTTCTACAGTCTGTGTAGTCTGGTTCTACAGTCAGTGTTGTCTGGTTCTACAGTCTGTGTTGTCTGGTTCTACAGTCTGTGTTGTCTGGTTCTACAGTCTGTGTTGTCTGGTTCTACAGTCTGTGTTGTCTGGTTCTACAGTCTGTGTTGTCTGGTTCTACAGTCTGTGTTGTCTGGTTCTACAGTCTGTGTTGTCTGGTTCTACAGTCTGTGTTGTCTGGTTCTACAGTCAGTGTTGTCTGGTGTCTGTTGCTCCAGAGGCAGAGCTCACGTCCTCCTCGTGTGTCCGTGTCAGACTGAACAGACTCAGGACCTGCTGCTGCTCTCCTAAAGGGGGCGGGGCCACACACACACCTGACACAGGTACAGGAAGTGACTCCTTCCTACACACCTTTTTTTTTGTACTATCAAATTAAAACTATCATATCTCTGGTTTTACATGGTCCATTTTGAAAACATCAGTGATCACAGACCTCTAAGGGTTAATTCAACGGGCAGCTGAACCTGAACATGTCTGAAAAATCATCAATAACACGACCGTAGATAAGAGAAGTGAGAGAGAGAGAAACATGGAGGACGTATAGAGACGTCTGAGGAGAAAGTGTGAATCATAAGAAAAACTACTGGAGGGGAGAGAGCAGATCATCAGACGGTCACCTTCCCTCAGGCACACACACACACACACACACACACACACACTATAAGATGATATATACGGTGCCGTCCACATACTTTTGGCCACATTACAGGAAATACATCAAACACCTTAACATGTGACGCCCACATTAAGGCCTGGTGGTGTGCAGATCAATACTGAAATATCGATATTTATGTTCTACAATCGATTCTCATATCAAAATATTGATATTTTACTAATGTGGAGTAAAAGTGTGGTTCATCATTAACAGGAACACGGTGGAAAGTAACTCTACTATCAGGATCTCGTCTAAATGACACCCAGCTGGTAGGAACTACTTTCTCTTCCGCCTGTCAGTCATGTGTGAAATACGGCTGCGTAAATGAATCTTTTCAAAGGCCGGAGAGGTTGTGAGCAAAAAACAGAACAGATTAAAGGGAAAACTGTAAATATGCTGATGTTCCTCAACAAAAACCTTTGAATGGTCCCTTTTTCCACCGCAGGAACTTTTCTCATTTAACCTCGGCGTGTTTCCACCGAAATTACCCGGAGAAAAAACTTCCCCTCAGCCCCAAACTTTCCCCAGAAAAGTTCCTAGTAGCGAGGAGGTGCTTTTCAGATTACCCAGAATTCTTGTGGGTGTGCTGCAGAGCGCTGATTGGTGGAACACACTTCTGTGTTTAAGCCAGTTTGGCTGCAAACTGGTTTATTTCACTTCTACCAGCTTCACTTGGTTTGGAAAACGGCTGGAAGAAGAGCCGACAAGCTGGAGGAGCTGAATGTCGGACACACGGTGAAACACATTCAAGAGCTGAAGACACTTCTGAAGGATTCTAAGAAGCTGGAGGAGCTCAACAGTCGAGGTGGAAACACAAACACACAGATGACCAGGGATTATTTGACCAGGGACATAAACTCCTGGTAATAAAGTTCCTGGACATGTTACTGAGGGACAATTTGAGGAAAGGAAAAGTGTGAATGTTGAATGTTTGACTTGGTATCTGTGGTGTCACTAAGAAATCCTAGAACTGTCCGTTTGTTTCTAATCAAACATATTACATTATATATATATATATAATATATATTACACGTCCTTCCTTCATGTTAACCTGTCTATTGTGCTCCTTGTGTATTTTGGAGTTTATTACTTCCTGTATCGTACTGCACGGTGTGTCTCTGCTTGTTTTATTTGTGTATCTGTTACGTCTGACTGAACCATCACCAAGCTGAGGCTGAACTTTTGAACCCCGTCTGTCTCTCTGGGCTGTCTGCCTCTCTGGGCTGTCTGTCTCTCTGGGCTGTCTGTCTCTCTGGGCTGTCTGTCTCTCTGGGCTGCCTGTCTCTCTGGGCTGTCTGTCTCTCTGCCGCCTCATAACTCTCTCAGTACGTCACACCAGGCTTCTCCTCGACCTGCCGTTTGATCACATTCAGACAAGTCGTTCGCCGTCTGCAGAGGTTCGGCTCAGAGGTCTGGATTATTATGAACATCTCCAGCAGCGTCTTTCCCTCCGATCACACATTAAACTTATCTTCACCAGCACGAAGCAAATCTGGAGTCAGAGTGTCACATTTCTGCCGTTCGTCGTGAGATTAAAAGAGATAAAACTGTGTGAGGGGAAGAGGACGGCGGCCATATTGGAGAGGTCAAGATCTGCCAGCGAGAGGTGCAGACTTCAGCATGACATCGACTCTAACTCGCTTCATTCTGAACCGATTTTCATGAAGTTTGGTTTGTTACAAACTTGAGAAACTACACATGACGCTGGTTACCTGTTAGAATTAAATGCAGGTACAGGAGGCGGAGCTAATCAGCTCTACGCCACAACATTAACCCTCTAAACAGACACAACTAACACTGGGACATGCAGGTTCAAAGCCATCATATCATATCATATCATTATTATTTTATATTATATCATATCATTATTATTTTATATTATATCATATCATATCATATCATATCATATCATATCATATCATATCATATCATTATTATATCATTATTATTTTATATTATATTATATCATATCATATCATATCATATCATATCATATCATATCATATCATATCATATCATATCATATCATATCATATCATATTATATTATATTATATTATATTAGATGCACCAAATGTGGATTAATTCGCCACTGGAAATAGTCCCCAACAAATATCAAATGTATTTCCTATGAAACTACATGTTGGTGCTTATAAAGATTTAAATCTTTAAGTTTGAAACGTGAGCTCTGCTGACTAGAAGACAAATATAGTGAATAACAGCTCAGCTGTGTCTGAAGCTGAAACGCAGACAGAACAGGAACCTTTATTTTAGAGTGACGCTTTACTGCTTCCTGTCTCCCATGTGATTCAGGGTTTGGCTGTACATTAGGTCAGTGTTGTTACTCACCGAGCTCTCAGAGCGCTAACGGTGGACTTATCAATCCTGCAAAAAGAGGGAGAGAGAGGGAGAGGGAGAGAGAGAGAGAGAGAGGGAGAGAGGGAGAGGGAGAGAGAGAGAGAGGGAGAGAGAGAGAGAGAGACAGAGAGAGGGAGAGAGAGAGAGAGAGAGGGAGAGAGAGAGAGAGAGAGAGGGAGAGAGAGAGAGAGGGAGAGAGAGAGAGAGGGAGAGAGAGAGGCTGTTAACATATAATGCACTCAACACACACTGATAACAGGAAGAACGTTACATTACTGAGGAGGAAGAGATTTACGTCTGCATACTCTATTAACCTTAGCGACCGTGTGTGTGTGTGTGTGTGTGTGTGTGTGTGTGTGTGTGTGTGTGTGTGTGTGTGTGTGTGTGTGTGTGACAGAGAGAGGTGTGATCTCAGCGGTTCACAGCAATAAAAACCCTATTTATTAAAGTGCTGCAGCAACAGTAAATCACACATTTACATCACACACACACACACACACACACACACACACACACACACACACACACACACACACACACACACACAGATTCTTGCATCTCCACACTTGTGAGGACGGTCACCATCTTTAACCATCACACCTCCACACCTAACCCCCAACCCTCACCTGGACCTGATGTAGATCTAAACCTTAAAACCAAGTCTTAACCTTAAAATAGTCCTGTGAAGTTGTGACGTCCTCACTTTACAGGTTAGGACCTTCACTGACTTTAACCATCATGACTCCACCACACCCCTTACCTAAAGCTAAGGTTAACCTTAACTTTAAAACCAAGAAATACAAGACCAGCATCACACACACACACACACACACTGTATGTTTAGATTAAAGGATAAAAGCTGCTAATAAACATCACAACTCAACAGAATAAATCACAAACAATATCTGAAATGAGAGTGTACTTTCTCTGTTAACCATACTGATTGTTAACTCTGTAGGAATGTGTTTTTAAATAATAAATCATGTCTCTGACTGTGGAGAAACGCTGCTCTTCGTTACATAAGAGCCCAGCGTCTGAAACAGTCCTCACTTTGTTCTTATTATTCATAAAGGTCAGTTTATTGCTTCTCTTCACACGTTTAAAACCACATCTCAGACCGTTTGTATGTGATTCAAGGCTTCAGAGAACCATTTGGAACCATTAACAGTCCAGTTTAGAGACTAGAGAGGGGAGGAGAGTGAGAGGGAGGGAGAGAGGGAGAGAGAGGGGTGAGAGAGGGAGGGAGAGGGAGAGAGAGAGAGAGATCGACCTTAACGGTAAAAGCTTGGCTGTACGATGACTCTGTGAAAACCAAACTCCCACAGGTCATAAATAACACATTTATGCTGCTAAATCTGCACACACACACACACACACACACACACACACACACACACACTCACACACACACTCACACACACACACACACACACACACACACACACACACACACACACACTCACTCACTCACTCACTCACACACACTCACACACACACACACACACACACACACACACACACACACACACACACACACACACTCACACTCACACACACACACACACACACTCTCACACAAACCACATGGTTACACAAAGATGGCCGACAGTGACTAATTATCCTCTCCGGTCTTTAGCCTTTTTAGCCATTAGCCTAGCTTAGCACAAACACTGGAAGCAGAGGGAAACTGTTAGCGTGCGGCTCCATCAGGAAGCTTGTTCTACTGTGTCGGGTTACGATGCTGCACGAATGTGATTGGACAGAACTAAACGACTTCAAAGATCTGTCTGAAGTAACTTTATTTACACATTACATTATTTAAAGAAGAACTTGTTTTCATACTTCAAATATTAGCTTTTATTTCCCTCAGTTGCAGGGAGGACCGCTAGCATACCGCTAAAACCTTTTAAAAGCTAAAACTTTCTTCTCTACAGGTAAAGGCCAGAAATTCAGTTTTGCACTTTGCTTTTCACTTTATTTCTATGAATTTCTATTTTTGACTTGTTTTTCAGTTGTTGCTTTTATTTCATTATTATAATTATTTTCACTTTATTCTATTTTTCCCATTTTACATTAAGCATTAATCTATTTTCATGTATTTAGTATGTTTTTTAGAATAATTTCATTATAACAATAATACTAATACTACTAATAATAAACTGTATTAGTGTATCAACTGTCATAGAAATTACCCAAACTGACATAAAATGAACATAAAAACATTAAACACACAGAATGAATGAATACAGAAAGTAAAATAAAGTCATCAAAATTAGAAAAATAAATAAATAAAGTATAGAAGCAGCATGAACTCATGTAAAATATTCTAAACTTTTCTAAAACAAAACATTTAAAGGACAGTGGTGTCCCAGGCTAAAGTCACAAAATAAGTTTTTAGCTTAGCTTTTAAAAAGCTAATATCTGCATCAACAAAGGCTCCATCCCCGTTTTCTTCTGCCTGTTCCAGGGAACCTCCAATAAACCATTATTAGTATTATTATTATTGTCATTAGTAGCAGTAGTATTAGCATGTTTAGCATTAGCATTAGCATTATTATCATCTGTAACGGCAGGGAAGAGGAGGAATAATGTCCTCTACAGGCCACCGTACCGTGATGAACGTTTGGTCCCGACTGTCCCGTTTCAAACGTTCTCATGAATACATGCAAAAATAAAGCAGATTACAGCAGATTAGATTCAGACCTGAAGGAGGAGGAGGAGGAGGAGGAGGAGGGGGAGGAGTGATGGAGGAGTGGGGGGTTTAATATAAACTGGCCCCAAGCTGCTCCTGAATTATTAAATACATCCTCCCCCTGTGTTAGTGTACAGAGGGGGGACACCACGGGGTCTTTATTATAGAGGAGGAGGGAAGGAGGGAAGGAGGGAAGGAAGAGGGAGGAGAGGAGGAGGTTTACAGCAAGGAGAGAAGCTGCTGTGGGAGGAGACGTGAAATGGAAGGAAATAAGGAGGTAGGGAAGGAGAGAAAAATAGTACCGGGGAGGTAAGAGGGGAGGAAGCAAGATTATATAAGAGGAGACAAGGAGGTATAGGAGGGAATAAGGATGTGTGGAAGGGAATAAGGATGTATAGGAGGAGATAAGGAGGTATAGGAGGGACTAAGGATGTACAGGAGGGAATAAGGAGGTATAGAAGGGAATGAGGAAGTATAGAAGGAAATAAGGAGGTATAGGAGGGAATGAGGAGGTATAGGAGGAGGTATGGGAGAGGTGGAGAAGAGGAGGGGAACAGACTCGAGAAAAAAAACAGTGAGAGACAGAAGAGAGTGAATGATTGAAAAGGAGGCTTGTGTAAGAGTTTCCTCACACACACACACACACACACACACACACACACACACACACACACACACACACACACACACACACACACACACACACACACACACAGTCTGGCGTTTACTGAGGCGAGGACGGCAGAGCGAGCAGCTACTTTACATTCCTCTCTGCAGCCGTCGTTCCGTCCACATCCTCCAGTCTCACATCACAAAATACTCCAAACATCCAAAACACCAAACGGCCTCTTTGCCTGCAGCCGCCATTTTGAAACCAGAAGAAGAAACCAGCAAACGGCCGAACACACACATCCTACTTTGGGGGGGAAATGTTTGGTGACAACAAGCAGCTTCAATAAAGGAAGCAATGTAACACTCAGTTTTACGACCAACTTCAGACCCCTGAACGCCTCACATTGCTTCAGGGATTCTAACAGGTCTGGTGTTGCCTTCACTGACACCGACTCTTGCAATAGGGGACCCGACGTGTCAACTCTGACTTTCACGTCACCAACACGCTGTTACGAGTTACTCCCTTGAGTTGTGCCGTTGCCATGGTTACCTGTGGTTTAGTTACGCCGTGATTTAAACAGTTAAACAGCAGCTCAGCTTAGAGCGAACACGGCGTCGGCCTGGAGTTCAGTTAAAGGATAACTGGGCCCCTTTTCTACACATCCTGGTGTCTAAATGACCGGTAGGTACGAAAAGTGTTGGAATGGGTCCAGTAGATCACCTCTGTGCGCCCAAGTAGGTCCACTAAAAGAGCTTGTTTGATCCACTGACAGGCTCAGAGTGTTATTCTAAGTGTGTGACAGCATCATGGAAAGGATCCCTACAGAGAGAGACCTGGAAGATCCTTTTGGTTTAACCACAAACAGCACACACACCAGACTACATTCACTAAAACAGGGGTTTTAGAGAACAGGACTCAGGAGTTGCTGGTCTGCTGCTGCCTCCATCAGTTAGTTTGTGTTATTGTGTGATTTTAGTGTCTTAAAGAGGTAGTTTGGATCTGAACTAATGTGTTAAAACACCAAAGTCACAGCAACTTCACTTGGAACTCCTATGTTCTGCAAGGTAAAATCCCTGTTTTAGTGAATGTAGTCTGGTGTGTGTGCTGTTTGTGGTTAAACCAAAAGGATCTTCCAGGTCTCTCTCTGTAGGGATCCTTTCCATGATGCTGTCACACACATTTCTTTTCTTGTGCTTTTATTCTTTTTCTTTTACATGCAATTTTAGTGTTTCTGTGTCTTATTCTTAGTGTGTACTGGTCATTTCATACTGTAAATATGTTTTAAATAGGATCCAGGTTGTAAAATACCTGAGTTCTCCCTTACGGATATTGCTCTGAGATACAGAGAGCGATGAGATGGCGGACAGACGGCATTAAAAATCACAAACTGTATGAATGTGTTCATGTACGACGAGTTCAGCCTCTTTCACTTTGCTCTACAGTTTCAGAGTCTGTAAAACGTGTTTAAATTAGCTTTGAATTCTTGAGAAGTTATTTATTAAGTCGAGTGGAAACAGACAACAGAGAGGAATCTCACTTTAACAGAGATTTAACTCTGACCCAATAACTACAGATCAACTTTAACCGTGCGAGAAATGTTTTCAACCAAACCCCATTCACAAATAGTCAAATTTTAACTTCAACCGGGTTAATTTTCAGATTCCTCTTGAACTACAGCAGGTCAGAAAACATTTATGTCCACCGTCAGTCGACACAGACAACAGAGAGGAAATGTGTCACACGCTGAAAAGCACCAAACTCCATTCAAAAAGCATCACATTTTTACTCCATTTTCAGATTTCTTGTCATCTTGAACCACAGTGGAGGATGAATACACATTATTTCATATTTTCTTTACCAACTTGGCTGTAATATATTTAGGGCTTAAATTAATGATCATTTTTGACTTTCTGTTGTGTGTTTTTTATTTTACTTGTTGGAAACAGAGACATGGACAACAGAGAGGCAACTCGTCTCACACTGACAAAGAATTAACAGTCGTGTGAACAAGAGAAGCAAGAAAAGTTTCCAACCAAATCCCATTCAAAAAAAGGCAAATTTTAACTTTGATTTTCCGATTTCCCTTCATCGTGAACTGCGGCGGGTCAGAAAACAACGGAGCCCGACCGTGACTCGTTTAAACATGTTTTTGGGAGCTGTGATGTCACCGTGATGTCAGGTCGGTGCAGCTCAGACTGGAAATGAACTCAAAGACCCTGAAAGTGTGAGTGGGAGAAGTGAGATCAGTCAGCCATTTATCAGAGGATGAAACACACACAAACACACACACCCTCACCATCCAAAGCCTCCGAAGGACACGCTCCTCTTCCTCCTCAGCATGGTCTCTCGCTCGCCCTCTCCTCCTCTTTGTCTACCTTTTCTTCTTATTGTGTCTGGATTTTCCTCCCTCTCTCTCTCTCTCTCTCTCTCGTCTCCCTGCTTCCCTCCCTCTTCACTGTCGTTCTATCTCATCTCTCCACCTATAAATACTCTCATCTCTGTCAGACGTCCTCCTTTAGCTCTCCCCCCCTCTCTCTCTCCCTTTATCCTCCCTCCTGCTGCCGTTAATGTTTCTCTCTCTTTCCCACTTCAATTCACTGCACACAGCCAGCAGAGAGAGAGAGAGAGAGAGAGAGAGAGAACAGAAATGGGGGTATACATGATGCACTCTTCCTCCCTCTACCCGCCCTGACGAAGCAGAACAGCCAACAGAGACGCTGTCAGGCTAAAAACTTATCATACATAATAAATGGAGGTAAACGGACGAATACACGCGTCGGTTTGTTGGGTTTTCTGTTACGTAAAAAAAAAAAAAGAAGGCAGCCTGAGCGCACATATGATGTCTGTTTTCTATCTCATTTTGTTTTTTGGTGTCGTTTTACATCGAGAAAAAGATAAAAGTGTGGAGAAAACACAGAAGATGAGCATTAACAAGCAGCAGAAGGAGCATTCATATGATTTAGTTAAAGAAAAGTAATGATATTTTATGCAAAATGCAGTTTTTAAAAACTTTCTCAAAAGAGTTAGCGTTACTGTGCTAACAGGAAGTTAGCAGAGGGCTAACAGGAAGTTAGGCCTGAGATGCTAGTTCTCCAGGCTCTATGGGCCCAACAATGAGGAACATCCGGGTACTTTTACATCCAGGAAGTTGAACTTTTTCGGCTTCTTGCTCCCCTGAGAAACTCCAGTCCTGAATCTCTGTTCTTTCCTCTCCAACACCAGCTCACGCCAACACAAAGACGTCGAAGGCGAGAGCGAAGCAGCAGGTTATTATTTTCTTCTAAAACGGGACCTTCAGACCATGTGAACGTAGCAGGACTTCAAACACACATGGTGTCAGTGAATCATCAGTTCAGTTTTAATCTGATAAATTACGTTATTTAAACTATTTATATGTCGACGTCTCCGGCAGACATTCGACGTGTCGTTAGAAATCCTCCAGCAGGACAGACATTAGTCTCCAACACCAAACTACAGCTGCTGTGGGAATTTTAGACGTTTTAATGGACTCAGTCGGAGCAAATTACACATTTTTTAACACAGATTCTGTCACTTTTTAGTCGGTATTGTTGGATTTGTTTCGGGGTAAAAATGTACAGACAGTGTGTGTGTGTGTGTGTGTGTGTGAGTGTGTGTGTGTGTGTGTGTGTGTGTGTGTGTGAGTGTGTGTGTGTGTGTGTGTGTGAGTGTGTGTGTGTGTGTGAGTGTGTGTGTGAGTGTGTGTGTGTGGCGATCATTGTTTTTCCTCTAATTTGCGAGTTCTCAGGTTTAATTCTCTGTGAAAATCCTCCGGCAGCTGAATACATTTACATCCAATTACCACAGAGAGTGTGTGTGTGTGTGTGTGTGTGTGTGTGTGTGTGTGTGTGTGTGTGTGTGTGAACTCCTAGTCCAGGGTTCATCCTCTGAGGAGAGTGATCACCACATTTGATCACAGTCAGGGTCACATGTTCGTGCCGTTACAGGGAACCTTTTGGTGATATATTGATCGGTTATCAGGTCGCCCACGTGTCTCATGAGCGCCAAAGTCATACGAGTCATTGCCGTGATAATTCCCAGAATGCATCGTGATAGTGGTCCTCACTATAAAAGCTTTGGTTTCATATTGAACACAGACGGTTTAATATTCAACATGGAGGACAAATAAAAAAATCACCTCTTAGTTAGTTCCTGTTCACCTCAGCGGTGCCAGCAGGGAGGGATTATGGGTACTGGCTGCGTTATTATGTTACTGTTACCTGACACCAGGTGTGTAGTAATCGGTGGAGATTAGTGGAATGTCCCTTTAACAGCAGACACTGTTTGTTGTTGAGAGTGGCTTCGTGGTCCTGGGGGGACTGCAGGATGCCTCACCTCCGCCAGGACAGGGAGGGGGGAGGAACAAGGAGGGGGGGGGGGGCTTCCTGTAGTTGAACAGGGACGTTTAGTTCTATTAAAGGACGGACAGGAAATAGAACAGGTGGTCAGAGACAACGGGGGAGACAAGGAGGGGAGAGAGAGAGAGAGAGAGAGAGACAAAGGGAGGGAGACACAGAGGGGAGAGACAAAGGGAGGGAGCTCCCTTAGCTCCTTTAGCCCCCTTTAGCTCCTTTAGCTGCTTTAGCTCCTTTAGCTCCTTTAACTCCTTTAGCTCCTTTAACTCCTTTAGCTCCCTTACCTCCTTTAGCTCCTTTAGCTACCTTTAACTCCTTTAGCTCCCTTACCTCCTTTAGCTGCTTTAGCTCCCTTGCTTCCTTTAGCTGCTTTGGCTCCTTTAGCTACCTTTAGCTCCTTTAGCTACCTTTAACTCCTTTAGCTCCCTTACCTCCTTTAGCTGCTTTAGCTCCCTTGCTTCCTTTAGCTGCTTTGGCTCCTTTAGCTACCTTTAGCTCCTTTAGCTACCTTTAACTCCTTTTGCTCCCTTTAGCTCCCTTACCTCCTTTAGCTGCTTTAGCTCCTTTAGCTACCTTTAGCTGCTTTAGCTCCCTTACCTCCTTTAGCTGCTTTAGCTCCTTTAGCTACCTTTAGCTGCTTTAGCTCCTTTAGCTCCCTTACCTCCTTTAGCTGCTTTAGCTCCTTTAGCTACCTTTAGCTGCTTTAGCTCCTTTAGCTCCCTTACCTCCTTTAGCTGCTTTAGCTCCTTTAGCTCCCTTACCTCCTTTAGCTGCTTTAGCTCCTTTAGCTACCTTTAGCTGCTTTAGCTCCCTTACCTCCGTTAGCTGCTTTAGCTCCTTTAGCTACCTTTAGCTGCTTTAGCTCCTTTAGCTCCCTTACCTCCGTTAGCTGCTTTAGCTCCTTTAGCTACCTTTAGCTGCTTTAGCTCCCTTACCTCCGTTAGCTGCTTTAGCTCCTTTAGCTACCTTTAGCTCCCTTACCTCCTTTAGCTGCTTTAGCTCCTTTCAGCTAACGTCAACACCATCCTTTAACGCTCCTGTTAGAAACTTTTTGTCCGGTTCTTATATTGGCAGCTCAAGAACTCAACAGAGGTTTTCAGTGTGGTCTCACAAGCAGTTTATTCTCGTCACAGGTAACAGGTAAAGTCCTCACAGCGCCGGACTCAAGACGGACCGCGAGGGGCCGGTCAGAGGAGCCCCCTCTGATGTGTCCTGTCCCGTCTCTGTTTCCAGACATCTCATGTTTAAATGCTTGTTGGATATCATAAAGTACGTAACCATTCCTGATCAACTGTTTAGGTCGGTGCGTCACAGATAGCACGTTCCTGTAGTGATGTTATGGTAATCTAACAGTTGGATGTTGGTTGCAAGGCGTGTATCTATAATCAAACTTCAGAATATGTTTTGCACAACAAAAGCACTACAATCAAGGTCTGTCTGGTCCATTCTGTCTGTCTGCTTCACTAAACAACACAGGAGAAGTCACGTCTGTGGAGGTCAGACTGACATATTCTGTTCACTCTCATGAGGAGAGAGTAACTTTATTTGAGAAGGCCTGAAACCTTCTATGGTCATATTAGATTCTAACTCAACACTCCCACTGTGACTTATGGGGCCTTCAGTGTTCACAATATTAACCTCACAAGGCGACAAAATGGCCTCTTACTGAGTTCATGTTTGACTTCCTGCTTGTTTAAGAAGGACCAGAGAAATAAAACCAAACTCTTTGGACCATTTTGAATCTCAGTAGCTTCATCTTTACCTTCATCGTGACGGACGTGGACATAAGAAACAGGTCTTGGTTTATGGCCTCGGTGCTTCATTTGCACTGTTATATGACACATTTAGCCAAAAACAGTGAGTTTGTCTCCTGTTCTTCGGCTACATGATTAAAACTGAAAAAGAAAGCCAGTGTCGCTGCGAGCAGGGTTCGAACCTGCGCGGGGAGACCCCATTGGATTTCAAGTCCAACGCCTTAACCACTCGGCCATCGCAGCTTACGTCACGTTGTAGTTTTACTGTGAGTATTAGATTCTGTGTTAGTGTGGATTTAACATTTTTCACTTTAAGTGTGTATTAATGCTTCAAACAGCGCACCTACCGAGCTGGAGGTGACGGACTCTCCCTCGCTGCTGTCCGGTGATGGGATCCTCCGTCCCGGCAGCCGCTGTACGAATGCGGCGCTGATATAAAGTTGGTTACCAGCCAGATACTGATAGTTTGAGCCAGTCAGGTCGGCGTAAAGTAACAACAACACGTTTTATTCCGATAGAGGATCATTAGTTGTTACAGCTAAATGACCTACAGCCGATAAATTAGTGGGAGAGTTAATAAACATTAACGGAGCGTTTCTACGTAAACCGGCGCGGATTTTTTTTTTTTTTTTTTTGCATTACCGGAAACTCACTGACCAATAGAATGCATTAAATTAACTCACGTGATGTGACTCAGCCAATCAAATGCCTGCATTCCGAAGCAACACTTTACATGACATTAAAAACAGTTTTTAATCTAAAATAAGTAAGCAAAATGTAGTGCAAGACTATCTGAAGTGATAAAAATAAATAAAACATGAGAGGTGTAGGTTTATCTTTGTGGTTATCAGTGTGCACTGGAGTACTGATAATAAAGAAATATAAACGGAACTAAATATATAAAGTAATGAATACATGCAGAAATAAATATGTCTGACAACATTACGGAAAGGATACAAACCTGTAAGATCCTTTTTAAGAAGAAGCGTATATCGCTCTCTTCCAACACACCAGACTTCATTTACAAAAACATCGATTTTACCTCACAGAACACAGGAGCTGCTGGTCTCGACCTGCTCGTTTGTTTGTGTTATTGTGCATCTCTGGTGTTTTAAAGGTTTAGTTCTGATGCAGCATAATATCTGTATAACGCACAATAACACAGTCAAACTAACCAAGTGAGGCAGCAACTCCTGTGTTCTGAGAGCTAAAATTACTCTTAATGTCAATGGAGTCTGGTGCCTTTGAAGAGAGCGGTGTTGATGTTGATAGTACAGTGATATTTTTCACTGTATTGAACATGTGTGATCTCTGTGGCCACAGGTTTGGTCAGACCGGTTACAGCAGGAAGGGTGGTGACTGCCTGCACACACAGAGAGAGAAGCTGCTTCCACTTTCAGCTGCGTAGAGAAGAAGCCCCAGCATGGAGATGGAAGGGTATGTACCCAGCATTTACTCTTCTTCTGCACATTAATGCTGCAGATGGAAGCACAACAAACAGGAAAGCATGGGTTAGTTAGTGTCAACTCAGTCACACAGTTTAAAGGAGACTGAGTCAGTTTTAGGAGACATTTACTAAAACTGAGTGTCTGACTCGGATTAAAACATCATAAAGCTCCAGTGAACGACAGGATATTTAATATAGATCAGATCTTTTATTGAACTAAACTTGAGTACAAATACTTTGCTGCCAGCTGAAATCCTGAATTCAAAACTAAAAAGTATGAAAACATCGTCAGATCAAAAGTGAAACTAACAGCAGAGCACTTGATCTTTATCTCTGGATCTTTATGACGTTATGTGACTTTGGTGTTTTGAAGGTTTGTTCAGATCCAACATCTGTGTAACACACAGGAACACAGACACACTGACTGATGGAGGCAGCAGCTCCTGAGTCCTGTGAGCTAAAATCCCTGTTTTAGTGAATGTAGTCTGGTGTGTGTGCTGTTTGTGGTTAAACCAAAAGGATCTTCCAGGTCTCTCTCTGTAGGGATCCTTAATAAACATCTTTATCCTTAATAAACATCTTTATTCCACTAATTTCTCACAGAGGAGTTTCAATTGTAGAATTTCCACCACAGAACTCAGACTGATGATTGAAAACGTGACTAAAGATTAGAGTGACAGAATAAAATGGTAAAACAAATGGATTGAAAAGGCTAAAATAAAGATGATTTATTTTCAGATGTTAAATCTCGTTTAAAATTGAAAACTGGAAGACGTTTAATTTTTCTGCAAACTGGGAATGTTTTTGTCAGAATCTGAGTCCTGCTGGTTCGGTTCTGAAGGTCGTTTCTCTGTTTTCTGATGTTTTGTGGTGTTTGTGAACGCAGCCCGCCGGGTTTCTGGTTCTGGCTCCTCACAAATGAGGAATTCATTTGTTCATTTGTTTACTTCACATCCTCATCTTTTTCTTCTCTGCCTGAAAGGCTGAAGCTTGAGGGATCAAACTCTCCAGAACCAGGACCAGGACCTGGACCAGGACCAGGACCAGGACCAGGACTGGGACAGAAGACCACAGAAGAACCCACTGAGCTCAGACTGGGACAGTCAGATATGTGAGCTAAAAGTTTAATAATAAATCTTATTGACGTGTTAACAGGTAAAAAACATCCAGATATGAATATTAAGATAATGTTTGATTTAAATGAGTTAATATAATATTATAAAGTAATATAAATGATAAAGATGTGTGTTTTCTGTTCCCATCAGGGTCGTCCAGCAGAGGTCAGAGTCTCCTGATCTCAGCTGTGTGTCCATGAAGAGCGACCGATCGATGATTCGCCCCTTTTCTTTCAAAGAGTCTGCTGATCACAGGTCAGTAATCAATAGATCTGGTCCTGCTGAAATCCTGAATTCAAAACTAAAAGTACAAAAACAGCGTCACAACAAAAGTGAAACTAACAGCAGAGCTCTTGATCTTGATCTCTGGATCTTTATGACGTTATGTGACTTTGGTGTTTTGAATTTCCACCACAGAACTCAGACTGATGATTGAAAACGTGACTAAAGATTAGAGTGACAGAATAAAATGGTAAAACAAATGGATTGAAAAGGCTAAAATAAAGATGTTAAATCTCGTTTAAAAGTCTTTAAGATCCTCGTTTGATTCAAAAATATTCAGGAGGAAAACTGTTAGTTTCCCATCCTCTTTTCTACTGTACAAATTAGATCTGGAACTAATCAATCGATTAGTTACCAAACTGTTAAATTAATCTCCCACTTGTTTCCATCAGGGTCGTCCAGCAGAGGTCAGAGTCTCCTGATCTCAGCTGTGTGTCCATGAAGAGCGACGGATCGATGATTCGCCCCTTTTCTTTCAAAGAGTCTGCTGATCACAGGTCAGTAATCAATAGATCTGGTCCTGTTTTATTGTGTTTTAAAGTGCTCCTATTTCAGCTGAACCTCCTAAAACACGTCTGGCCTTTGACAGATGTTTAAATTTCCAGCTGACAGGAACAGATCAGCTTTAAAGTGTGACAGCAGCGATACGAGCAGGGACGCCGCAACATGATCAATAATCAATAACGACCAAGTGATTCATGTTCACGTCCCGTTTTTCTCCACAGAGCTGATCAGGACACTTCAGAGGTTCTCACTGGTCGCCCTCAAACCGACCTGGACTCCGTATTTATGGTGTGTGAGGAAGAACAACACAGTTTAATTTGAAAACAGTCGACATGACGGACGTTTTATTACCAGCAGGGACGTATTTATATATTTATATATTTATGTGTTTATATATTTATGTGTTTATATATTTATGTGTTTATATATTTATATATTTATGTGTTTATATATTTATGTGTTTATATATTTATATATTTGTGTTTATATATTTATATATTTATATATTTATGTGTTTATATATTTATGTGTTTATGTATTTATGTGTTTATGTATTTATGTGTTTATATATTTATATATTTGTGTTTATATATTTATATATTTGTGTTTATATATTTATATATTTATGTGTTTATATATTTATGTGTTTATATATTTATGTGTTTATGTATTTATGTGTTTATATGTTTATATATTTATGTGTTTATGGGGGAACCTGAGCGCAACATCTTCCCAAACTCAACTGATTTATTCTTCAGGTAGTTTTGAGCATCAGGGTGAGAAACAGCCAAAGCAATAATGTTAGATTAATTAACTCACCAAACAGGGAAACAAAATACAGGGATCTTAATGGTCTCCCTAACGAAACACAGGAGCTATGACTTTTTTAAACTTTACATTTTGGTGCAAAATGCATGAAAACATAAATGAATGGTCCTATTTTTTCCTTTGGAAAATGATCATGGTATAAGGGGGATAATGTCCTGAGCATCGGACGGTTATCTGCTCACATCGTCTATTACTTCCTGATAATGGATCCTTTAGCTGGCTAACTGATGTTAGCTCGCTAACTTAGCTTCATCGTCTGAACGACAATAACTAAGAAAATACTATTCAGAACATTTAAACAAAATCAAATCACAGACAGCACAAATTCATGAAAGTAAAACCGGTTTGTCTTTGCGTTGCTAAAATAAGCTAAGCTAACACAAACGACTCATTTCACACACGAGCGTGTAGCGTTAGCATGTAGCATTAGCGTAACATGACTCGACTGTATGTTTTAATGATTAACTCGTGTCGTTTTCTGTTCCAGCTGCTTGAGGAAAGCGTCATCGGTTTTGTGAAGAAGGAGCTGAAGAGGCTTCAGAGGGTCCTGAGGAAGGATTACCCAGAATGCTTAGGTGGGGAGGAGGAGGAGGAGGAGGCGGTGTTGGGCGGTGAGGATGAAGAGCAGGGGAGGAGCAGCAGGGAGGAGTTTCTGAAGATCACCCTGAACTTCCTGAGGAGGATGAACCAGGACGAGCTGGCTGACCGTCTGCAGAGCAGTAAGAGGATTTTAACAGGATGGAGAGACGACATTTACATCTGCTGACGAATAAAAACACTCACTGATAAAACAAGAGTAAAACATCTGGTTGCATCCAAAAAAATAGGCAGGTTGTGTTATTTACTGCTTAAATACAAAGAATGGCTATAAATTAATCTATGATCTGAACGTACCTTCTTTGTGCCGTAAATTGAGCCTTTATCTTCCCAGGAGGTCGGACAGAACTACACAGAAAAAGAGATGCTCATAGGGAACCAATCTAAACTCCAATGGTCGTCATTCTACAGCCATTACACCGTGCAATAAACATTTACTTCATAATGATAAGTTAAAGCAAGAACGTTGTCGACTTCCACTTTAAATAAGAGTCGCATACTATAAGATAAATGGCAGATGGTGCTAAAACAAAAATGGTGTACCCTCAGCTACAGAAATCTCTTTTTTGCATTCACTGTTATTTCCACTCATTTGTTTTATGCTCTTTCAGAATCTGCTGCCTTTTGCCAGCACAAACTCAAATCTTATCTACGGGGGAAGTTTGAGTGTGTGTTTGAGGGGATCGCCAACGCAGGAAACCCAACTCTTCTGAATCAGATCTACACAGAGCTCCACATCACAGAGGGAGGGACCACAGAGGTCAACGACGAACACGAGGTCAGACAGATCGAAACAGCATCCAGGAAACCAGACAGACCAGAAACAACCATCAGATGTGATGACATCTTCAAACCCCCACCTGGAAGAGAGGAACCAATCAGAACGGTGATGACAAAGGGAGTGGCCGGCATCGGGAAAACAGTCTTAACGCAGAAGTTCACGCTGGACTGGGCTGAAGACAAAGCCAACCAGGACATACAGTTCATGTTTCCTTTCACCTTCAGAGAGCTGAATGTGCTGAAAGAGAAAAAGTGCAGCTTGGTGGAACTTGTTCATCGATTCTTTCCTGAAACCAAAGACGCAGGAATCTGCAGGTTTGAAGAGTTCCAGGTCGTCTTCATCTTCGACGGTCTGGACGAGTGTCGACTTCCTCTGGACTTCCTCAACAATGAGGTCCTGACTGATGTGACAGAGTCCACCTCAGTGGATGTGCTGCTGACAAACCTCATCAGGGGGAATCTGCTTCCCTCTGCTCGCCTCTGGATAACCGCACGACCTGCAGCAGCCAATCAGATCCCTCCTGAGTGTGTTGGCATGGTGACAGAGGTCAGAGGGTTCACCGACCCTCAGAAGGAGGAGTACTTCAGGAAGAGATTCAGAGATAAAAAGCTGGCCAGCAGAATCATCTCCCACATCAAGAAGTCAAGAACTCTTCACATCATGTGCCACATCCCGGTCTTCTGCTGGATCACTGCTACAGTTCTGGAGGACATGTTGAAAAAGAAAGAGAAAGAGGAAGAGCTGCCCAAGACCCTGACTGAGATGTACATCCACTTCCTGGTGGTTCAGACCAAACTGAAGAACGTGAAGTACAACGACGGCGATGAGACAGATTCACACTGGAGTCCAGAGAGCAGGAAGATGATCGAGTCTCTGGGAAAACTGGCGTTTGAGCAGCTGCAGAAAGGCAACTTGATCTTCTATGAATCAGACCTGACAGAGTGCGGCATCGATATCAGAGCAGCCTCAGTGTACTCAGGAGTGTTCACACAGATCTTTAGAGAAGAAAGAGGGCTCTACCAGGACAAGGTGTTCTGCTTCGTCCATCTGAGCGTTCAGGAGTTTCTGGCAGCTCTTCATGTCCATCTGACCTTCAACAACTCTGGGATTGATCTCCTGACAGAGGCGTCTACACCAACGACAGACACGTCCCAAGTGAAGCGATTCTACCAGAGTGCCGTGGACAAGGCCTTAGAGAGTCCAAATGGACACCTGGACTTGTTCCTGCGCTTTTTCGTAGGCCTTACCCTGCAGGCCAATCTGGATCTCCTACGAGGCCTTCTTGGTCAGACAGGACATTGCTCACCTACCAATCAGACAACAGTCCAGATCATTCAGAGGAAAATCAGGGACGATCCCGGCCCAGAAAGAAGCATCAATCTGTTCCACTGTCTGAATGAGCTGAATGATCATTCTCTAGTGGAGGAGATCCAACAGTCCCTGAGTTCAGGAAGTCTCTCCACGGATAAACTGTCTCCTGCTCAGTGGTCAGCTCTGGTCTTCATGTTACTGTCATCAAAAGAAGATCTGGACGTGTTTGACCTGAAGAAATACTCTGCTTCAGAGGAGGCTCTTCTGAGGCTGCTGCCAGTGGTCAAAGCCTCAAACAAAGCTCTGTAGGTACACAGATAGTTAAGACTGATTCCTTATACTGCATACAGATGTAAGTTATTGTTTGCTCGATTTTGTTCTCCCAGGTTGAGTATCTGCAAGCTATCAGAGAAAAGCTGCGAAGCTCTGGCCTCAGTTCTCAGCTCCCCGTCCTCCAGTCTGAGAGAGCTGGACCTCGGTAGCAACAACCTCCAGGACTCAGGAGTGGAGCAGCTTTCTGCTGGACTGCAGAGTCCACACTGTAGGCTGGAAACTCTAAAGTGAGTTGACCTCATGACGATGACATTCACAAAATGTTTCGGCTTGCTTAGTCATGCAAATGGGGTTTCAGGGTTTGAGCCTTGATTGCCAAAACATTTCTACTTATTTTATCAGGTTAAATCAAACCGGCCTCACAGACGACTGCTGCCAGACGTTTGCTTCAATTCTCAGCTCCGAGTCCTCGACTCTGAGAAAGCTGGACCTGAGTAACAACAACTTGGGGGATTCAGGATTCACGCAGCTCTCTGTTGGTCTGGAAAGTCCATATTGTAAATTGGAAACTCTAGGGTAAGAGCTTCATGGTTGTCAGAACTGATTTTCAGCATTTTAGTCACAAAGAAAGTTTATGCTGGTTTGGTTGCAGCTCACAGTTAGATCATTATTAATCATTATTAAACTGGGATACAAGCTAATGTCGAGATGATTTATCTCCAGTTTAAATTTTTGACTACTTAAAGACCTGAATTCCATCTGGGAGCTTCTAAAATCTTTGGGCCCTCTGTCTGTCCAATCTAACGGAAACGTCAAAGGGGATTTAACATAAGAAATATGTTGTTTTTCCCATTTACTGATCCAGGGTCAGCATCTGCGATCTATCAGGGAGAAGCTGTGCAGCTCTGGCCTCAGTTCTCAGCTCAGAGTCGTCTAGCCTGAGAGAGTTGGACCTGAGTAGAAACGACCTCCAGGATTCAGGGGTGACGCTGCTCTTTGCTAGACTGGAGAGTCCACACTTTAAGATGAAGACTCTCAGGTAACATTTATTTTATACATATGGGTCGTCATAGAGGCACCACCCTGACAACCACATACCTGAGAGAGCGTCCTCCCCATAAAAGAAAAGGTCCAAGGCTGCGATTGTGTTGTAGCGTTGGTACAACCCTCTCTCTCTCCCTTGTTCCTTGTTTCTATCAGGTTGAACCAAACCAATCTTACAGAGAAAGCCTGTCAGGACGTATCAGCGGCTCTCAGCTCCCCCTCGTCTACTCTGAGAGAGCTCGACATGAGCGACAACGACCTGCAGGATTCAGGAGTGAAGCTTCTGTCTGCTGGGCTGCAGAGTCCACATTGTGGACTGGAGACTCTCAGGTCAGGACTCACCATGCTGTACCACAAATCACAGTTAGAACCCTAATTTACATAGAGAGCACTACCAGTTCATAAACACTTAACCTGTGTTGGATTTTCTTTGCTAATAAGAGTTTAAAACAGATTGGGAAAGAAAGTGTTTTTAAAAATGTAAATAATCATTTAATCCCAAAGAAGTTCCTGCAAACAGTAGATTCACTTATGGAGGCGAAGTAAAATCAGACAAATGTTTTGTTTTTGATTAATGGCAGACCACTTTAAGAGCGCTATCGTAGCTTATTAGCTGCACACAGAAAATGGTGGTTCTTCAGCGGTTCTTTGCGGTGGTTGAGGTGCTCTATAGAACCTATTCAGCTCCTGTATGTTTCTTTAGAGGTTCTCTACTGGTTCTTCAGTTTAGGAAAGTTTAGCTGGGTAAAGACTTTCACTTGACAAAAGGTGCTATGTAGCACTCCTCTAAGATCACGAGCCAAAGAACAACTTTAGTATTAGTAGAATAAACGCCGGCCCAGTTAAGATAAAGTACTAGCATGTTTCCGGTTGGCTAAAGTGTTAGCCGTTAGCTTGCCAACCACCCTGCGAGTAGTCACTACGTCTCCTCTTTGCAGGCTGTCGGGCTGTATGATCACAGAGGAAGGCTGCGAGTCTCTGGCCTCAGCTCTGAGCTCAAACCTCTCCCATCTGAGAGAGCTGGACCTGAGCTACAACCATCCAGGAGACTCAGGGGTGACGCTGCTGTCTGCTGGACTGAAGGACCCCCAGTGGAGACTGGAGACCCTCAGGTAGGACTGACATGCTGCGATGTGGAGGAGGTTTGTTGTGAATAATCACTTAGTCTTTGGATAGCAGTAATTTATTCCATGGATGTGACTTTTCTTTCACCCGTCACAGGACGGACCACGGCGGAATCCAGAGGTTGAAACCAGGTCTGAGGAAATGTAAGTCTGTTTCAGTTTGTTATCGTAAAAGCCACAAACGACATTAACACCTTCTAAATCACTGGCATTTAAAAACTAGGGAAACTACAAAGCTACAGAATATTTGCTCTGGTTGTTTGCTTTATAAAGTCACCAAAGTTTTACTGATTTTGTCTGCGATTTTATGAATCAGAATTTTTTGGAAACATTTATTAGTAATTTCCTAGAAAGTGTCCTTCAAATAATCATGTAATTTCTTTCTATTTATTTCACAAATGTATTTGACAGAAAAGGTCGATTTAAACCCAGTTAAGATTAGTTTATCATTGAAAACTTTTCATACAGTTTAAATTCGACTCTTGTCTGTTTACACCATAGACTGTACATAAAAATGGACAACTGTCAAATCTCCGTCGCTCTCTGCTCATAAAAATGAGCCTCGCTCAGAAACTAAAACATGAAACAGTTCAGATCTCTTCTGGAGGTTCACAGATCTTTAGTTTCTGTTTCTACATCCACTGTTGTTCTGGATCAACATGTTCTCTGTCTTTCTTTAGTCTCCTCTGATGAACAACATGTCTGAAGTCTTTTCTCACTCATTCTGCTTCAGTGACTTCTGGAACCTTTTAGCTGAGGTTGGACACATTTTAGGGACATGAAGAAGAAGAAGGTCCTCCTACTACACAGACAGACCATTTTAATTCAAGAGGCCAAAAAGTTAACTTAAACCGTGATCTCTTCCTAACCAGGTAGTTCTGGTACCTAAACCTAACCAAACTGCCACTGAAAGCTGAAAATCCAGATAATCCTCCAGAGTGAAAGTCCTGCAACTAAACCACATCAGCCTCAATGTTCATAAATGAGTTGTAGGATCAAACTGGTGTTAAACAGCCGAACAGCGTCCATCTGGATATTTGCACCCAGATGGCACTCAGGTGGTCTTTTTAATAGTCAAAGTAATCCTGTTGTATTGTCCCCATTTAGACGCCTGTGATTTGACGCTGGACTATAACACAGCACACAGAAAGCTTCAAGTGTCCGAAGACTTCAGAAAAGCATCAGTCGTGACGACGGACCAGAAGTGTTTGGATCGTCCAAAGAGATTTGACTGCTTGCTTCAGCTGCTGAGTAGAACTGTTCTGACTGGTCGCTGTTACTTGGAGGTGGAGAGGAAAGGGCCGGTGTACGTAGGAGTGGCGTACGAAGGAATTAAAAGGAAAGGGAAGGGAGACGACTGCCAGCTCGGAAAGAACGATAAGTCCTGGAGTCTGTACTGCTCTGATGATAGATACTCTGTGTGGCACGATAACCGAAGAACAGCCATACCCTCCGACCCTCCGTCCGTCAGAGTGGCGGTGTACCTGGACGGTCCTGCTGGCGTTCTGTCCTTCTACAGGGTCTCCTCTGACACACTGATCCACCTTCACACCTTCAGCATCATGGTCACTGAACCTCTGTACCTCGGGTTTAGATTCATGTCTGAATCTTTTGGGCCCTCAGTCTCACTGTTAAAGGTGGAAGAAGAAAAGTCTCTTCCTGAGGACTCAGACACTCAAAAAGCACACAGAGGTCAGAGGGTCCGTCAGTGACCCCCCAGAGGTCAGAGGATCCTACCGACAGTTCATCTCACATGGTTTCCTCTAAGCCTTCAGCCCCATGAAACACAGACTGCTTGAACAGGTTAATTGTTTTTGAATAATATCACTGCATTTTCCTCTCAATGTAAGTTTTCTCATCATTTTCTTGTTATGGGTTAACCTTTAGTTCTGCTCACTTTGGTTTGTTTGCAAAAACCAATTTATTGACACTAACTGGTCATATGATAATACCAGCTCTTCCTCGTTAGTATAGTGGACAGTATCTCCGCCTATCACGCAGAAGACTGGGGTTTGATTAATTATTGTTATTTCTTTTTTGTAAAAGCTTTAACACAAACTCAACTTAATGATCGATTGAAATTCACTCTGTGTGTATGCTTGTATGCTGATTAGTCGACTGGATGTGGCGATAACAGGAGCTGTTCATTCTCCATTCATCTTCTATGGCAGTGCAGGTGTAATACCGCCTCTCGCCACAACGCGGCTCAATGGCAGAGTGGCGCTGTTCGGATTTCTGTTACTTGGATGTACTGAAATGCCAAGAGCGCAGAAGAAGCAGTTAACCAGAAATACAGCAGTTTAAGTGGAAATTTTGGCAAAATTACAAGATTTCCTCGTGGTTTTTCTGCTTGCAATGAATCAAACTCACAGATGTCTTCTTTGTTTGATCAGAAACTCATCGGCTGGTTTATATTCAGCTCGTTCCTCGTGTTTATTTAGCTATTTTGTCACTGAACAGGTTGATTGTTATTGAATAATATCGCTACATTTTCCTCACAATATAAGTTTTGTCATCATTTTCTTATTAGGTGTGTTTTGGTTCAGCCCACCGCCTTTGATTTGTCTGCAAAAGCCGATTAATCGAATTGAACTGGTCACATAATCTTATTAATTCTTCCTCGTTAGTATAGTGGACAGTATCTCCGCCTGTCACGCGGAAGACCGGGGTTCGATTCCCCGACGGGGAGACATAATTATTATTTTTTCTTCTTTGTAAAAGCGTTAACACGAACTTAACTTATTTCTCAGGCTCCGTCAAACAACACTCACACATATATGTTTAAGAAAGTCATAGTAGGATAAAATATAATACTGTGATAGAAGGGTGTACAGTAATGTAAACAAGGAGGAGTTTCTTTTTATGGAAATAGCTGCCTAAAGGAATCAAAATGAAGCTATATTTGGAATATTTTCACCACTATACATTGCTGTCAAACAGCTTTGTACATGGTGAACAGCATCTGCTTTATCTCAAAAATGCAAAGTCACCAGACTCCATTCACAAAAACAGTGATTTTACCTAACTGAAATAAGTCAAGGGGAAATTAAACCCACTGTAAGTAATATCAGTTTAAGTGCAGGAATTGTTGGTCACCTGTTGCCTCGATGGGTTAGTTCGTGTTATCATGAGACTTTGGTGTTTTAGTTTGGATCCTAACGATCGGGTTAGTTTGTTGACTGAGGCTGTGGTAGCACAGAAACTCCCGTGTTGCATGCATGTAAAATTAGTGTTTTTTTCAATGGAGTCTGGTGGCTTTGAAGAGGGCTCCATTTTACAAAGGACCCACTTCCCTTATGGAAGCATGACTTCACTGTTCGTTTAAATAAAAACATGTTTCCGCCCGGTTTCGAACCGGGGACCTTTCGCGTGTGAGGCGAACGTGATAACCACTACACTACGGAAACTCATGCACGCTCCTACACGTGCCCGCGCACAAATTGTAAGACATACACACCTGCATCTATCTGTGTGCTCACTGTTTATGAGAAGAAACTTCAAGCGAACAGACGTCGCCGAAGCAGTTCGCCTCACAGGCAGAGCAGAACAGGTAAAACGTGTGTGTATGAGAGAGTCACCTGGCAGGTGTCAGCAGGAACGCTGCTCCTTCCCCGGTGGTCCCCGTCCGCTGAAACGGCTTCAGTCGGTGGGAGAAAGTAGGACAGGTCCGCAGAGAGTTCACCAGTCAGCTCTGCTGTCTGAGTGTGAGCCAAACACACACCTGTTGTTAGAGCGCCACCTGCAGGTTGAAGCAGATAAAACAGGAGATTAAAGGTGGGGAGACATTTCTCCGGAAAAGGAAAAAATAAAACCAGTGAAATCCTTTAGCTGGGACCTCTGTGACAGAAAGATGGATGTCAAGGGAAAAACAGCAGGGCTATAAATTATTATTAAGAGTTTTACTGATCAATCAGGACCATCAGTGACCCCCCAGAGGTCAATAAGGTCCGTCAGTGACCCCCCAGAGGTCAGAGGGTCCGTCAGTGACCCCCCAGAGGTCAATAAGGTCCGTCAGTGACCCCCCAGAGGTCAATAAGGTCCGTCAGTGACCCCCAGAGGTCAGAGTGTCCGTCAGTGACCCCCCAGAGGTCAATAAGGTCGGTCATGTGACCCCCCAGAGGTCAATAAGGTCGGTCATGTGACCCCCCAGAGGTCAATAAGGTCCGTCAGTGACCCCCCAGAGGTCAATAAGGTCCGTCAGTGACCCCCCAGAGGTCAATAAGGTCGGTCATGTGACCCCCCAGAGGTCAATAAGGTCCGTCAGTGACCCCCCAGAGGTCAATAAGAGGTCAATAAGGTCCGTCAGTGACCCCCCAGAGGTCAATAAGGTCCGTCAGTGACCCCCCAGAGGTCAATAAGGTCCGTCAGTGACCCCCCAGAGGTCAATAAGGTCCGTCAGTGACCCCCAGAGATCAATAAGGTCCGTCAGTGACCCCCCAGAGGTCAATAAGGTCCGTCAGTGACCCCCCAGAGGTCAATAAGGTCCGTCAGTGACCCCCAGAGATCAATAAGGTCCGTCAGTGACCCCCCAGAGGTCAATAAGGTCCGTCAGTGACCCCCCCAGAGGTCAGAGTGTCCGTCAGTGACCCCCCAGAGGTCAATAAGGTCCGTCAGTGACCCCCAGAGATCAATAAGGTCCGTCAGTGACCCCCCAGAGGTCAATAAGGTCCGTCAGTGACCCCCCAGAGGTCAGAGGGTCCATCTGTGACCCCCCAGAGATCAATAAGGTCCGTCAGTGACCCCCCAGAGGTCAATAAGGTCCGTCAGTGACCCCCCAGAGGTCAATAAGGTCGGTCATGTGACCCCCCAGAGGTCAGAGGGTCCTACCGACACCTGTTTACGTCACTTAGTCTGCCGCCCATTACAGCACCCTACCTGTGACCACGCCCTTAATTATGCACAAATGTAGGACTTAACTAAATTTCACCTTTAGAAGACGATGCTGCGTGTTTGCTCCAGGTGTCAAAATCCCCACAGGACGCTGCAGGCTGCAGGTAGACTCCCAAAGAAAGAAAAGAAAGGCCTGCGGGTACATGAGCGGTCCGCTCAGGACCTGCACATCATGTACAGACCCGTGATTTCCTCTAAAAACACCAAGAAACGCACAGACGTCCTGCAGTAGCGTGGAAGGGAGAACTTTTCCTCTGTGGCTCTGCAGGAGGGAGAAGTGGCGCCCATCGACGGCTTCTTCTGTGCAGGTGCAGGTGTAATACCGCCTCTCGCCACAGCACGGCTCAATGGCAGCGTGGCGCTGTTCGGATTTCTGTTACTTGGATGTACTGAAATGCCAAGAGCGCAGAAGAAGAAGTTAACCGGAAATGTAGCAGTTTAAGTGGAAGTTTTGGCAAAATTACAAGATTTCCTCGTGTTTTTTCTGCTTGGAGCTTGGCTTCTTATTAGGTGTTAACTTTCGGTTCAGCACACCGTCTTTGGTTTGTCTGCAAAAGCCGATTAATCGAATTGAACTGGTCACATGACCTTAACAGTTCTTCCTCGTTAGTATAGTGGACAGTATCTCCGCCTGTCACGCGGAAGACCGGGGTTCGATTCCCCGACGGGGAGACATAATTATTATTTTTTTCTGTTTTGTAAAAGTTTTAACACGAACTTAACTTAATTCTCGGGCTCCGTCAAACAACACTCACACATATATGTTTAAGAAATTGTAATAAAGTATAAAACAATATGAAATAAGGGTAAATTCAGGGATTACAGCAGCACAAAGACAGAAACTGGTAGATGGAGAAACTTCAAAATATTATATAATATTAAATATATCTTCCAACACACCAGACTTCATTTACAAAAACATCGATTTTACCTCACAGACCACAGGAGCTGCTGGTCTCGACCTGCTCGTTTGTTTGTGTTATTGTGCGTCTCTGGTGTTTTAAAGGTTTAGTTCTGATGCAGCATAATATCTGTATAACGCACAATAACACAGTCAAACTAACCAAGTGAGGCAGCAACTCCTGTGTTCTGAGAGCTAAAATTACTCTTAATGTCAATGGAGTCTGGTGCCTTTGAAGAGAGCGGTGTTGATGTTGATAGTACAGTGATATTTTTCACTGTATTGAACATGTGTGATCTCTGTGGCCACAGGTTTGGTCAGACCGGTTACACCAGGAAGGGTGGTGACTGCCTGCACACACACAGAGAGAAGCTGCTTCCACTTTCAGCTGCGTAGAGAAGAAGCCCCAGCATGGAGATGGAAGGGTATGTACCCAGCATTTACTCTTCTTCTGCACATTAATACTGCAGATGGAAGCACAACAAACAGGAAAGCATGGGTTAGTTAGTGTCAACTCAGTCACACAGTTTAAAGGAGACTGAGTCAGTTTTAGGAGACATTTACTAAAACTGAGTGTCTGACTCGGATTAAAACATCATAAAGCTCCAGTGAACGACAGGATATTTAATATAGATCAGATCTTTTATTGAACTAAACTCGAGTACAAATACTTTGCTGCCAGCTGAAATCCTGAATTCAAAACTAAAAAGCACGAAAACATCGACAGATCAAAAGTGAAACTAACAGCAGAGCACTTGATCTTGATCTCTGGATCTTTATGAAATTATGTGACTTTGGTGTTTTGAAGGTTTGTTCAGATCCAACATCTGTGTAACACACAGGAACACAGACACACTGACTGATGGAGGCAGCAGCTCCTGAGTCCTGTGAGCTAAAATCGTGTTAAAGGTTTTCTGAACAGGAAACCATGTTATGAAGTCAGTGAGAACAAAATGATTGAAAACGTGACTAAAGATTAGAGTGATAGAATAAAATGGTAAAACAAATGGATTGAAAAGGCTAAAATAAAGATGTTAAATCTCGTTTAAAAGTCTTTAAGATCCTTGTTTGATTCAAAAATATTCAGGAGGAAAACTGTTAGTTTCCCATCCTCCCATCCTCTTTTCTACTGTACAAATTAGATCTGGAACTAATCAATCGATTAGTTACCAAACTGTTAAATTAATCTCCCACTTGTTTCCATCAGGGTCGTCCAGCAGAGGTCAGAGTCTCCTGATCTCAGCTGTGTGTCCATGAAGAGCGACCACTCGATGAATCAACCCTTTTCTTTCAAAGAGTCTGCTGATCACAGGTCAGTAATCAATAGATCTGGTCCTGTTTTATTGTGTTTTAAAGTGCTCCTGTTTCAGCTGAACCTCCTAAAACACGTCTGGCCTTTGACAGATGTTTAAATTTCCAGCTGACAGGAACAGATCAGCTTTAAAGTGTGACAGCAGCGATACGATTGGCTGTTACAGACATTTACAGCGAGCAGGGACGCCGCAACATGATCAATAATCAATAACGACCAAGTGATTCATGTTCACGTCCCGTTTTTCTCCACAGAGCTGATCAGGACACTTCAGAGGTTCTCACTGGTCGCCCTCAAACCGACCTGGACTCCGTATTTATGGTGTGTGAGGAAGAACAACACAGTTTAATTTGAAAACAGTCGACATGACGGACGTTTTATTACCAGCAGGGACGTATTTATATATTTATATATTTATGTGTTTATATATTTATGTGTTTATATATTTATATATTTATGTGTTTATATATTTATGTGTTTATATATTTATATATTTATGTGTTTATATATTTATGTGTTTATATATTTATGTGTTTATGTATTTATGTGTTTATATGTTTATATATTTATGTGTTTATGGGGGAACCTGAGCGCAACATCTTCCCAAACTCAACTGATTTATTCTTCAGGTAGTTTTGAGCATCAGGGTGAGAAACAGCCAAAGCAATAATGTTAGATTAATTAACTCACCAAACAGGGAAACAAAATACAGGGATCTTAATGGTCTCCCTAACGAAACACAGGAGCTATGACTTTTTTAAACTTTACATTTTGGTGCAAAATGCATGAAAACATAAATGAATGGTCCTATTTTTTCCTTTGGAAAATGATCATGGTATAAGGGGGATAATGTCCTGAGCATCGGACGGTTATCTGCTCACATCGTCTATTACTTCCTGATAATGGATCCTTTAGCTGGCTAACTGATGTTAGCTCGCTAACTTAGCTTCATCGTCTGAACGACAATAACTAAGAAAATACTATTCAGAACATTTAAACAAAATCAAATCACAGACAGCACAAATTCATTAAAGTAAAACCGGTTTGGCTTTGCGTTGCTAAAATAAGCTAAGCTAACACAAACGACTCATTTCACACACGAGCGTGTAGCGTTAGCATGTAGCATTAGCGTAACATGACTCGACTGTATGTTTTAATGATTAACTCGTGTCGTTTTCTGTTCCAGCTGCTTGAGGAAAGCATCATCGGTTTTGTGAAGAAGGAGCTGAAGAGGCTTCAGAGGGTCCTGAGGAAGGATTACCCAGAATGCTTAGGTGGGGAGGAGGAGGAGGAGGAGGAGGCGGTGTTGGGCGGTGAGGATGAAGAGCAGGGAAAGAGCAGCAGGGAGGAGTTTGTGAAGATCACCCTGAACTTCCTGAGGAGGATGAACCAGGACGAGCTGGCTGACCGTCTGCAGAGCAGTAAGAGGATTTTAACAGGATGGAGAGACGACGTTTACATCTGCTGACGAATAAAAACACTCACTGTGTGACACATGACCTCTAAAGCAGTAAAATCTTCAGTGTGTTCGTTCTGCTGGGTGATTTTGTATTGAGGTCTTTGACATGAACCACTTGAACTGGCAAAGTGACACCGAAACAAGAGCAGCAAACCATAAAAATTGGCACAAGACACTAAAATAAAAACAGCGTTTCACGAAAGAAACCTAACAGAAGGCTTAAAGTGGAGGTAAGGCAGCAAACCTCCACTTTAAGCGTCCGTCCTAGCGTTTTGAAGTAGTGTCAGTGCGCCGCTGTCACAAAAACAAGCTATCAGCATCTTCAAAAACAACCATCTGCTGATCAGCTGCTTGATCAAAACAGAATATATCATCACTGCTGCTTGTGCCCATGTTGTTTATTTACTGATGAAGTAGAAAGAATGCCATGTTGCCAACGGCTAATGCTACCGCTAACAGTCTGGCTACTGTCTGTCTGCTGTGATAAAGACAGAGTAAAACATCTGGTTATATTGATAAGAAGGCATATTGTGTTACTGATTAAGGAACATTTGAAAGAATACCAATATGGCTAACTCTACTGCTTGTAGTCTGGCTACTGTCCAAAGGAAGAATCCCAATTTGAAATGGAAACGCTGATCTCAGTCTGATAAATGAAGAGTAAAACATCTGGTTGCATCCAAAAAAATAGGCAGGTTGTGTTATTTACTGCTTAAATACAAAGAATGGCTATAAATTAATCTATGATCTGAACGTACCTTCTTTGTGCCGTAAATTAAGCCTTTATCTTCCCAGGAGGTCGGACAGAACTACACAGAAAAAGAGATGCTCATAGGGAACCAATCTAAACTCCAATGGTCGTCATTCTACAGCCATTACACCGTGCAATAAACATTTACTTCATAATGATAAGTTAAAGCAAGAACGTTGTCGACTTCCACTTTAAGTAAGAGTCGCATACTATAAGATAAATGGCAGATGGTGCTAAAACAAAAATGGTGTACCCTCAGCTACAGAAATCTCTTTTTTGCATTCACTGTTATTTCCACTCATTTGTTTTATGCTCTTTCAGAATCTCCTGCCTTTTGCCAGCACAAACTCAAATCTTATCTACGGGGGAAGTTTGAGTGTGTGTTTGAGGGGATCGCCAACGCAGGAAACCCAACTCTTCTGAATCAGATCTACACAGAGCTCCACATCACAGAGGGAGGGACCACAGAGGTCAACGACGAACACGAAGTCAGACAGATCGAAACAGCATCCAGGAAACCAGACAGACCAGAAACAACCATCAGATGTGATGACATCTTCAAACCCCCACCTGGAAGAGAGGAACCAATCAGAACGGTGATGACAAAGGGAGTGGCCGGCATCGGGAAAACAGTCTTAACGCAGAAGTTCACGCTGGACTGGGCTGAAGACAAAGCCAACCAGGACATACAGTTCATGTTTCCTTTCACCTTCAGAGAGCTGAATGTGCTGAAAGAGAAAAAGTGCAGCTTGGTGGAACTTGTTCATCGATTCTTTCCTGAAACCAAAGACGCAGGAATCTGCAGGTTTGAAGAGTTCCAGGTCGTCTTCATCTTCGACGGTCTGGACGAGTGTCGACTTCCTCTGGACTTCCTCAACAATGAGGTCCTGACTGATGTGACAGAGTCCACCTCAGTGGATGTGCTGCTGACAAACCTCATCAGGGGGAATCTGCTTCCCTCTGCTCGCCTCTGGATAACCACACGACCTGCAGCAGCCAATCAGATCCCTCCTGAGTGTGTTGGCATGGTGACAGAGGTCAGAGGGTTCACCGACCCTCAGAAGGAGGAGTACTTCAGGAAGAGATTCAGAGATAAAAAGCTGGCCAGCAGAATCATCTCCCACATCAAGAAGTCAAGAACTCTTCACATCATGTGCCACATCCCGGTCTTCTGCTGGATCACTGCTACAGTTCTGGAGGACATGTTGAAAAAGAAAGAGAAAGAGGAAGAAGAGTTGCCCAAGACCCTGACTGAGATGTACATCCACTTCCTGGTGGTTCAGACCAAACTGAAGAACATGAAGTACAACGACGGCGATCAGACAGATTCACACTGGAGTCCAGAGAGCAGGAAGATGATCGAGTCTCTGGGAAAACTGGCGTTTGAGCAGCTGCAGAAAGGGAACCTGATCTTCTATGAATCAGACCTGACAGAGTGCGGCATCGATATCAGAGCAGCCTCAGTGTACTCAGGAGTGTTCACACAGATCTTTAGAGAAGAAAGAGGGCTCTACCAGGACAAGGTGTTCTGCTTCGTCCATCTGAGCGTTCAGGAGTTTCTGGCAGCTCTTCATGTCCATCTGACCTTCAACAACTCTGGGATTGATCTCCTGACAGAGGCGTCTACACCAACGACAGACACGTCCCAAGTGAAGCGATTCTACCAGAGTGCCGTGGACAAGGCCTTAGAGAGTCCAAATGGACACCTGGACTTGTTCCTGCGCTTTTTCGTAGGCCTTACCCTGCAGGCCAATCTGGATCTCCTACGAGGCCTTCTTGGTCAGACAGGACATTGCTCACCTACCAATCAGACAACAGTCCAGATCATTCAGAGGAAAATCAGGGACGATCCCGGCCCAGAAAGAAGCATCAATCTGTTCCACTGTCTGAATGAGCTGAATGATCATTCTCTAGTGGAGGAGATCCAACAGTCCCTGAGTTCAGGAAGTCTCTCCACGGATAAACTGTCTCCTGCTCAGTGGTCAGCTCTGGTCTTCATGTTACTGTCATCAGAAGAAGATCTGGACGTGTTTGACCTGAAGAAATACTCTGCTTCAGAGGAGGCTCTTCTGAGGCTGCTGCCAGTGGTCAAAGCCTCAAACAAAGCTCTGTAGGTACACAGATAGTTAAGACTGATTCCTTATACTGCATACAGATGTAAGTTATTGTTTGCTCAATTTTGTTTTCCCAGGTTGAGTATCTGCAAGCTATCAGAGAAAAGCTGCGAAGCTCTGGCCTCAGTTCTCAGCTCCCCGTCCTCCAGTCTGAGAGAGCTGGACCTCGGTAGCAACAACCTCCAGGACTCAGGAGTGGAGCAGCTTTCTGCTGGACTGCAGAGTCCACACTGTAGGCTGGAAACTCTAAAGTGAGTTGACCTCATGACGATGACATTCACAAAATGTTTCGGCTTGCTTAGTCATGCAAATGGGGTTTCAGGGTTTGAGCCTTGATTGCCAAAACATTTCTACTTATTTTATCAGGTTAAATCAAACCGGCCTCACAGACGACTGCTGCCAGACGTTTGCTTCAATTCTCAGCTCCGAGTCCTCGACTCTGAGAAAGCTGGACCTGAGTAACAACAACTTGGGGGATTCAGGGTTCATGCAGCTCTCTGTTGGTCTGGAAAGTCCATATTGTAAATTGGAAACTCTAGGGTAAGAGCTTCAAGGTTGTCAGAACTGATTTTCAGCATTTTAGTAACGAAAAAAGTTTATGCTGGTTTGGTTGCAGCTCACAGTTAGATCATTATTAATCATTATTAAACTGGGATACAAGCTAATGTCGAGATGATTTATCTCCAGTTTAAATTTTTGACTACTTAAAGACCTGAATTCCATCTGGGAGCTTCTAAAATCTTTGGGCCCTCTGTCTGTCCAATCTAACGGAAACGTCAAAGGGGATTTAACATAAGAAATATGTTGTTTTTCCCATTTATTGATCCAGGGTCAGCATCTGCGATCTATCAGGGAGAAGCTGTGCAGCTCTGGCCTCAGTTCTCAGCTCAGAGTCGTCTAGCCTGAGAGAGTTGGACCTGAGTAGAAACGACCTCCAGGATTCAGGGGTGACGCTGCTCTTTGCTGGACTGGAGAGTCCACACTTTAAGATGAAGACTCTCAGGTAACATTTATTTTATACATATGGGTCGTCATAGAGGCACCACCCTGACAACCACATACCTGAGAGAGCGTCCTCCCCATAAAAGAAAAGGTCCAAGGCTGCGATTGTGTTGTAGCGTTGGTACAACCCTCTCTCTCTCCCTTGTTCCTTGTTTCTATCAGGTTGAACCAAACCAATCTTACAGAGAAAGCCTGTCAGGACGTATCAGCGGCTCTCAGCTCTCCCTCATCTACTCTGAGAGAGCTCGACATGAGCGACAACGACCTGCAGGATTCAGGAGTGAAGCTTCTGTCTGCTGGGCTGCAGAGTCCACATTGTGGACTGGAGACTCTCAGGTCAGGACTCACCATGCTGTACCACAAATCACAGTTAGAACCCTAATTTACATAGAGAGCACTACCAGTTCATAAACACTTAACCTGTGTTGGATTTTCTTTGCTAATAAGAGTTTAAAACAGATTGGGAAAGAAAGTGTTTTTAAAAATGTAAATAATCATTTAATCCCAAAGAAGTTCCTGCAAACAGTAGATTCACTTATGGAGGCGAAGTAAAATCAGACAAATGTTTTGTTTTTGATTAATGGCAGACCACTTTAAGAGCGCTATCGTAGCTTATTAGCTGCACACAGAAAATGGTGGTTCTTCAGCGGTTCTTTGCGGTGGTTGAGGTGCTCTATAGAACCTATTCAGCTCCTGTATGTTTCTTTAGAGGTTCTCTACTGGTTCTTCAGTTTAGGAAAGTTTAGCTGGGTAAAGATTTTCACTTGACAAAAGGTGCTATGTAGCACTCCTCTAAGATCACGAGCCAAAGAACGACTTTAGTATTAGTAGAATAAACGCCGGCCCAGTTAAGATAAAGTACTAGCATGTTTCCGGTTGGCTAAAGTGTTAGCCGTTAGCTTGCCAACCACCCTGCGAGTAGTCACTACGTCTCCTCTTTGCAGGCTGTCGGGCTGTATGATCACAGAGGAAGGCTGCAAGTCTCTGGCCTCAGCTCTGAGCTCAAACCCCTCCCATCTGAGAGAGCTGGACCTGAGCTACAACCATCCAGGAGACTCAGGGGTGACGCTGCTGTCTGCTGGACTGAAGGACCCCCAGTGGAGACTGGAGACCCTCAGGTAGGACTGACATGCTGCGATGTGGAGGCGGTTTGTTGTGAATAATCAATTAGTTTTTGGATAGCAGTAATTTATTCCATGGATGTGACTTTTCTTTCACCGTCACAGGACGGACCATGGCGGAGTCCAGAGGTTGAAACCAGGTCTGAGGAAATGTAAGTCTGTTTCAGTTTGTTATCGTAAAAGCCACAAACGACATTAACACCTTCTAAATCACTGGCATTTAAAAACTAGAGAAACTACAAAGCTACAGAATATTTGCTCTGGTTGTTTGCTTTATAAAGTCACCAAAGTTTTACTGATTTTGTCTGCGATTTTATGAATCAGAATTTTTTGGAAACATTTATTAGTAATTTCCTAGAAAGTGTCCTTCAAATAATCATGTAATTTCTTTCTATTTATTTCACAAATGTATTTGACAGAAAAGGTCGATTTAAACCCAATTAAGATTAGTTTATCATTGAAAACTTTTCATACAGTTTAAATTCAACTCTTGTCTGTTTACACCATAGACTGTACATAAAAATGGACAACTGTCAAATCTCTGTCGCTCTCTGCTCATAAAAATGAGCCTCGCTCAGAAACTAAAACATGAAATAGTTCAAATCTCTTCTGGAGGGTTCACAGATCTTTAGTTTCTGTTTCCTGTCTTAATTTAGTCTCCTCTGATGAACAACATGTCTGATTCCTGGATTTTCTCCATGTTTCTCCCAGTCTGAAGTCTTTTCTCACTCATTCTGCTTCAGTGACTTCTGGAACCTTTTAGCTGAGGTTGGACACATTTTAGGGACATGAAGAAGAAGAAGATCCTCCTACTACACAGACAGACCATTTAAACTGCAGAGGCCAGAGAGTTAACTTAAACTGTGATCTCTTCCTAACCAGGTAGTTCTGGTGCCTAAACCTAACCAAACTGCCGCTAAAAGCTGAAAATCCAGATAATCCTCCAGAGTGAAAGTCCTGCAACTAAACCACATCAGCCTCAATGTTCATAAATGAGTTGTAGGATCAAACTGGTGTTAAACAGCCGAACAGCGTCCATCTGGATATTTGCACCCAGATGGCACTCAGGTGGTCTTTTTAATAGTCAAAGTAATCCTGTTGTATTGTCCCCATTTAGACGCCTGTGATTTGAGGCTGGACAAAAACACAGCACACACAAAGCTTCACGTGTCCGAAGACTTCAGAAAAGCATCAGTCGTGACGACGGACCACAAGAGTTTGGATCGTCCAAAGAGATTTGACTGCTTGCTTCAGCTGCTGAGTAGAACTGTTCTGACTGGTCGCTGTTACTTGGAGGTGGAGAGGAAAGGGCCGGTGGGCGTAGGAGTGGCGTACGAAGGAATTCAAAGGAAAGGGAAGGGAGACGACTGCCAGCTCGGAAAGAACGATAAGTCCTGGAGTCTGTACTGCTCTGATGATAAATACTGTGTGTACCTGGACGGTCCTGCTGGCGTTCTGTCCTTCTACAGGGTCTCCTCTGACACACTGATCCACCTTCACACCTTCAGCATCATGGTCACTGAACCTCTGTACCTCGGGTTTGGATTCATGTCTGAATCTTTTGAGCCCTCAGTCTCACTGTTAAAGGTGGAAGAAGAAAAGTCTCTTCCTGAGGACTCAGACACTCAAAATGCTGACCGCTAACAGGGTCTCAGCTGTGATTATCGATCAGATCGGCACATCCAGGAACTTTGAACTTTGGCGTGCAACACGTCTTCGTCCCTTTCTGGGGAAAAACAAATGATGCTCGCCATAGACTTGAATGTAAAATAGCAGTAGAACACAAAACTAACCACCTTCAGTTACGTCCCTTCATCCTCCAGCATCCAGCGGATCAATCAGGTCCGTCAGTGACCCCCCAGAGGTCAGAGGGTCCGTCAGTGACCCCCCAGAGGTCAGAGGGTCCGTCAGTGACCCCCCAGTGGTCAATAAGGTCTGTCAGTGACCCCCCAGAGGTCAGAGGGTCCGTCAGTGACCCCCCAGTGGTCAATAAGGTCTGTCAGTGACCCCCCAGAGGTAAATAAGGTCCGTCAGTGACCCCCCAGAGGTAAATAAGGTCTGTCAGTGACCCCCCAGTGGTCAATAAGGTCTGTCAGTGACCCCCCAGTGGTCAGAGGGTCCGTCAGTGACCCCCCCAGAGGTCAGAGGGTCCGTCAGTGACCCCCCAGTGGTCAATAAGGTCCGTCAGTGACCCCCCAGAGGTAAATAAGGTCCGTCAGTGACCCCCCAGAGGTCAGAGGGTCCGTCAGTGACCCCCCAGTGGTCAGAGGGTCCGTCAGTGACCCCCCAGTGGTCAGAGGGTCCTACCTACCTCACTGAGTCTCCAGGTCAGCTCTGCTAACACTATGCTAGCTAGCATTAGCACTGTGCTCTGACAGCTCACCTAGCTAACGTTAGCTTATAGCCTATACGTTAGCTTACGTTAGCCCGGTCAGTGCAGCCTGAGCTCCAACCAGGAAGTGTTAGCAGCCGACAGAGAACCCAGAGCCACTAGAACCTGTTCTCCATCAGGATATGAACTTTAGACAGTTATTATTATCTGTCTGTTCTTTAAAGTTTAAACGTTTAAACATTATAGCTGTAATAAGAATTACCTGCTGTGGTGCACGCTGAGCTCACAGCTCCAGGGTGGATTTGACTCAAGCTGTTTCTGTTACTGACTGTGTTTCATTTATTTGTATGTCAATAAAATTGTTGGACACAAAATTCTGCTGTCATATACATGAGTCTGAGAAATTGTGCAGGTCAGGATTTTTTTCATGTGAGTATGAATCTAAAAGCTGTGAGTGCAAAGTCTTGTGAATACAACTCTAATTTCTACGACTACGAAGTCTTTTCTGTGAACACGAATTCAAGTTTGTGGGTACGAGTAGAAAAGTGTTGAAATGACGTCACGTAGGTCACCGGGAAAAATAATCAAACCTCCGTTCCTCAAACCGCACATGTGCCAAAGCAAAGACTGGCTGACAGCAGTGGACCGAGTGGAGCTGAAGCATCACAGGTGAAGTCAACAATGTGTATATCCAATATTTAGTTCATAAAACTGTACTTTATTAAACAATGTAGTTCATGGACTTACAGACTTACTCCTTTAGCTCGCAAGCTAACGACACGCTGGTGACGCTAAGTTAGTGCTAGCATTACTAGCATCAGAAGTTGGTTTGTGCTAGTTAATCAGCTCTGACAAGTGTCTGAACTGTCACAGCTTATTGAGAGGGTAAATACAATTTTATCAAAGTTAGTAATTGCATTAACCTCAGTACGATATGACTTGCACAATTACTTTTTTGGTTTGTAGCCTTTAGAGAACAATGATACAATGCAACTTAATTTCACTTGACACCTTCTCTGTTTTCAGATAAACAGCACCAGTAATGACAACATCAGTGACCTGGTTGACGATGTTGTGACCTGCGGATACACTGGAATCGTGTCTCTGGAAAACAAAGAAATTGAGGACTCTGGTATGTTTTAGCCAAGACAGGGTAATAAAGACATTAACCTTTTCTGCTGTCCTGCAGTACATTTGATATAGTGCAGTGTAAATGGTTAATTGATTCAAACTAAACAACCCATTAAATCTAAGCGTTTTGGAAAGCTTGATGTCACAATTTAAAATGAATGTAAATGATGAAATGTAATATTGTGACGTAGGATAACAGTTTGATTAAACTAGACATGAACGGCTTACAGAAGGATGACTTGCATAGTTACATCGACAATAATATAACCAACAACATAACGCCTGTCATCCAGTTTATTAAAATCTCTGTGGTTTCTACTTTGACTAATCAAATGTTCTTATACACTAAAAGGTCAGTATTGTGGCGTCAAGCAGGAGGTCTAAAAGGAGCACACAGCAACAGTGGGGGCGGAACCAATCTGCGGCTGTGGAGTTGCTACCTGGGATAAAAAGACGGGCGCACATGGCACCTCGGGGAAAGGCTGATGAAGAAGGAAGCCACGGACAAACAAAAGGACAAAAGAGAGAGTTGCTGTGGCAAACTGTGCAGGACTGATCCCAACACAAAATCCTGGTGGCAGAAAAAACTGGTTAAGCTGCCGAAGGCTGCTGCTGGAGATGCTTTGTTAGTTTCTTCATGTCCATGTAAACCTGGTAAAGCCAATGCACTTTAGGGGGGAGTCATGAAATGCACTTTAAAATTGTACCATGCACTTTATGCACTTCAAATAGATAACTTAAAAACATAAGTAAAAAAGTATAAAATGCTAAAAAAGTTTGATAAAATATTTTAAAATGTTTGACAATATAAATGTTAAAATTGCCTTTGTGCAAAATGCAGTGAAGATATATGTGGTGTATTATTGAATCTGTTTATATTTAATAATGTGAACATTTTTCTTTGTCTCTGTTTAAAGGTTCTTCACCTTGAAACCATACAACTTAAATCCTAAACAAACTGCAAAATAAAAGAAGGGAAAAAAATTAACAACGGTTTGGTTATTTGAGTGGAATCCAACTCGAGCCCGTGTGTAAGGGATCATCCTTTTCAAGTGGGGAAGCTGCACAGAAATCCTCCACTTAATGACAAAAAGAGGGGGGAAACTTGACAAGTATGATTTGTGTACATGTAAGGGATTTTATCAACTTGAAAACTAAAATGTATTGTTTTCATTTCAGACTAACATTGTGTTAATCTCTTCATTAAGAACAAGAGGGCTCCAGCAACGACGTTACTCCAGAAGGGTTGACTGTAGGACGCATCATGCAGTGGATGACTGGACAACGACATGAGCCCGTTCTGACTCTGGACACCTCCGCATACTTTTCTACTGACTGTAGCTCCATAGCATAATAATTCAGTATCTCACTGAAGGATGCCATTTTTTTTTTTGCAAAATTGTTTTATTTTATTTTTTTTAAATACTGTCTGATAAGTATATGTGGTTGCATTTATTTCTGTAAAATTCTGTATATTGTGTTGCAGCGCACAAAGTTAGTTTTGTGGTGGGTGGGATTGTTTTGTTTTTGTTCTTGCCTTCCTGTTTGCTTGTTTTTTAATTTATTCTTTTTATTATTACTATTATTAGTATTTGTACATACCATAAAACTCAATAAAAAGAATATATAAAAAAAATCATGCATCAAGATGAATTCTAAGATGGTTTTTTCTCTTGACTTGACACAAGGCAGTAAATGAATGGCAGCATACCTCTGAATGTGTCATGTTTCAGATATGGTTAGTGAACGCTTTCCAAGGCCAGCCAGCATGAGTGGCACTTCCTCTTCTCCTTTTGGTGTTTTTTCATCTTGTTTTTCAAGAAGAAAAAGGCTCACCAAAAAGTAAAGTAGAGCGCCACCTGCTGGTTGAAGCAGATAAAACAGGAGATTAAAGGTGGGGAGACATTTCTCCGGAAAAGGAAAAAATAAAACCAGTGAAATCCTTTAGCTGGGACCTCTGTGACAGAAAGATGGATGTCAAGGGAAAAACAGCAGGGCTATAAATTATTATTAAGAGTTTTACTGATCAATCAGGACCATCAGTGACCCCCCAGAGGTCAATAAGGTCCGTCAGTGACCCCCCAGAGGTCAATAAGGTCCGTCAGTGACCCCCCAGAGGTCAGAGGGTCCGTCAGTGACCCCCCAGAGGTCAATAAGGTCCGTCAGTGACCCCCCAGAGGTCAATAAGGTCGGTCATGTGACCCCCCAGAGGTCAATAAGGTCCGTCAGTGACCCCCCAGAGGTCAATAAGGTCCGTCAGTGACCCCCCAGAGGTCAGAGGGTCCATCTGTGACCCCCCAGAGGTCAATAAGGTCCGTCAGTGACCCCCCAGAGGTCAATAAGGTCCGTCTGTGACCCCCCAGAGGTCAATAAGGTCCGTCAGTGACCCCCCCAGAGGTCAATAAGGTCCGTCAGTGACCCCCCCAGAGGTCAATAAGGTCCGTCAGTGACCCCCCCAGAGGTCAATAAGGTCCGTCAGTGACCCCCCAGAGGTCAATAAGGTCCGTCAGTGACCCCCCCAGAGGTCAGAGGGTCCTACCTACCTCACTGAGTATCCAGGTGAGCTCTGCTAACACTATGCTACCTAGCATTAGCACCGTGCTCTGACAGCTCACCTAGCTAACGTTAGCTTATAGCCTGTAAGTTAGCTTACGTTAGCCCGGTCAGTTAGGACATGACCTTCAGACAGTAATTAGCTTGCTTGAGCCGGTAAAGAGGCTCTCTGCCACTGATCTGCATGTGCTGCTGCTAACTGTTAATATTAAATTAATGAAAATAAAACTGGTTTGGGGCTTTGCGATCATAAAATAAGCTAAGCTAGCACAGGGTGAGTAAACTCAAGTGGGTCACGTCACACACTGGCTAATGAGCGGCTAACACTCGAGCATATAGCATTAGCATGTAGCGTTAGCATGTAGCCTGGAGCCAATAAACTCTTCTATTAGGATCTTTTTCAGGACACGGTTAGCGTCTATCTGCGAGCCACCCATCACAGCACTCAGCCGTATTGATTTACAAAACTATAAGTTTTAGTTATGGAAATGCTACTGTTGTTGTGTCAGGGAATGTAGTTTTCAGATTTCTTGGGGAGGAATATAGTTGTTTAAACTTCAAAGCACATTTGAAGTTAGTCCTGTGCTAACTTCCTGTTAGCCCTGCGCTAATTTGAAGGAGGATTAAATGATTTAATCGTGTGGCTCTTCTGGATGTTCCAAAAGGCTAGTATTGATTTGATTTTTTCACCTGTTTGCTCATTTTGCATTTAGAAAAATATAAACAATTACATTTTATATTTTTGACTTCGTAGTATATCTCCGCGTTTGCGTAAAACATCACCACATGTCTACGTTTTAGTGTGACGTCACCTTTCAGGAAGTACATGAGTTTCCGTAGTGTAGTGGTTATCACGTTCGCCTAACACGCGAAAGGTCCCCGGTTCGAAACCGGGCGGAAACACTTTGGCTTTTTCATTCAACACGTCGGAAATCTGATATTCAGGTGTTACAGCAGCACAAAGGCAGAAACTAGAAGGCGAAGTTAAAAAATGTTTGTGCTTCCAGGACAGAAGAAATATTTAAGATAACTGTGGTTACTGTTAATGCTGACACACACACACCTAGTTAACCTCACTGTACTATCTTCAACCAACAAACTAACTGAGAAACTTTCATTCACAACTTGCAGAAATGAATGAGACTTACCTTTAAACAGTGTGATTTACCGTCAGACACAATAAAATGATCAGAAATCGATCTCTGAACCGAAGCTGTGTGTCAATCAGGCTCCTCTTACTGTGTCCAAAACGGGGAAACAGCGCCCCCACAATCCCACTAGTGGCCAGAAATATATTACATCCGTAGTGATAAGCACTACCATAGAGAATGAATGGGAAGAGTTAAGAGAATTAAGCGTCATTATTCAGGTCTCCGGTTCGAAAGAGACCGGGTTCGATTCCCCGACGGGGAGGCAGAAACCTTTTACCCTCCTGATCACCGGGAGTTTAGTTATATGGTAGAAATGTGTCTGTTATTTCATAAAATACTTTTCTTTAACCCTTTCATGCATGAATTATGGTAGTCTCAGTCAGGAAGTGTTTTATTCATCTTTATTCATGAAAAACAAGTTTTTTTCAACCCATATTTTCTAAAGATATATTTACATGTCCAGTAGGTGAAATATAGCTCCTGATGCATGATGTACACTTCAGTGGACATGTGATTAATCATAATTTCCTCCCAATATAAAATCAATACTTAGACTCCTTAGATGTTACTTGATGTCACCATAGTTTTCTTACCTGCAGTGGTTTCTTTTTCTAGAAGGTTTGAACAGAAGAAAATGAGCATGAACTCGGTGTTTCTGGCTGTCTGTCGGCCATCTTGGCTTCACTCTGGGCAGCAGTCAGTGGATGAGATGATGCAGCAGCTTCACTGTAGCTGCTGATGTGAAGCTGTGCCATCAAAACTCTGCATGTACAAGAAGGCAGCTTCTGAAGAGCTGCACACTGCAGTGACCTCTGTGCATGAAAGGGTTAAATCCAGACCGTGTTCACAGAAGAGAGGATTTATGTGTCTGGAAAGTGAATGAGCAAAGACATGAATCATTAAAACGTTTGGCTGATAAATAAAACCATGAACCGTCCATCAAAGCTGAAATTAACACATGCGAACATTCAAGGAGTCAAGGAACTTTATTTGGTCAGGTTCAGTCAGGACCCTCCTCTGATTGGTCAGGTTCAGTCAGGACCCTCCTCTGATTGGTCAGGTTCAGTCAGGACCCTCCTCTGATTGGTCAGGCTCAGACTCTGAGGGACGAGGCTCTAGCCCTTCACCTCCTCTACTGCAGCCTGCTGACAGATATTTACAAATACATCCTGCAGAAATTTAGAAAAAATATCTTTTATTGTAATTTTACTACAAATAAACAAGATTTATCGAAGTTTGTCAATCTGACTAAATGATTGTTTAATTAACTGAACTTTTTTAAATTGTTTTTTTAATAATTCTAATTTTCTACCTTTAAAGTGGAACTGCTACTCCTCTCTGCCCACATCCTGGTGTCTGAGTGACTGGTAGGTAGTAAAAGTGTTGGAACTGGTCCAGTAGATCACCTCAGCCAGCAGCCACCAAACGGGCTGCAATGGCTGCAACGTGATCCTTTGGGACAACTGCACCTGATCACAGTAGGTCCACTAAAAGAGCTTGTTTGATCCACTGACAGGCTCAGAGTGTTATTCTAAGTGTGTGACAGCATCATGGAAAGGATCCCTACAGAGAGAGACCTGGAAGATCCTTTTGGTTTAACCACAAACAGCACACACACCAGACTACATTCACTAAAACAGGGATTTTAGAGAACAGGACACAGGAGCTGCTGCCTCCATCAGTCAGTCTGTTTGTGTTATTGAGTGTTACATAAATGTTGTGTTGCATCCCAACAACCCTTTAAATGACCAAAGTCACACAATAACACAAAGAAACTGACTGAATGAGGCAGCTGTTGACCAGCAACTCACTGTTAAATCGCGGTTTTTGTGAATGTAGTCTGGTTGCTGTTGGTGTTACTTTTACTTTATTTACTTTGAAAAGAGTTTTTAAATAAATATTTGTTATGACTTGATGTCTGTTCTGGAGTCCAAGCTGCAGATATTTTTTGCAGCATGGAGCTCAGGTGTCATTTTTGTCAAAGTGAAACTCTGAGGCTGAGGCTCAGATACGGGAAGCAGCCGACCCCAAACAGGAAGTCGTGTGCTGACCTCACGCTCTGTGTGTTCACACTGAACACACACCAGGCGCTCTGAGGTCACCGTACTTATGAAATGTCATTGTACCATCGATGAAATCATATTTAGAAGATCAAAACTACAGAAGTTCTTTCCTTTAAGAAGCTTCACACTGAAAATAAACTATTAAAATTAGGTATTACCTCATTAACATTCATCAATTCTAACACTGTTAGAAGTGATTAAATCAGAATTTGATGAGAAAGTTCCCTGATATGTTCTTCCATAGTGCGCTCGTGTTTTCTTTTAAAAGTCATTTTAAACTTTGGTTTGATCTAATTATCTTCTGATACTAGGCCGAGGTTTCACTTCCTCCAGGCTGTCGGTGGATCATTTTTTACAGTGTGCTTCTTTATATTCTGTGTTTGAGTGGCGACGGTGTGTCAGTGCGACTCGGCTCATCATGAAGATGTTTCTGCTCCTCGTCCTCCTCTCAGGTGACTTAAACGATCCCGACCGTCTCTAACTTTTATTAATGGCTTTTATTAGTCAGGTCAGCTGTCGTCAGGCTTCAGCTCCAGAGGTCTCTGAGCTAAAAGCTTCATTAATAAAGGTAGTTAATTCATCTGTTGGCTATAAAACCTGATGAGACATCAGAAGGAGAAACTTTTAAGATACGACATCATTATTTCAAGAAGGTTTCTTCTTCTCATTGTTTTGGTGAAGTTTCTCGTTTTGAGGTTTGATGTAATTATTGAGGAAGTCGTTTCAGGAAAGTTTCTCATTACTTTGAAGAATCTTTTCATTAAAAGAGAAGGTTTCGACTATCTGGATCTTTTTGTCGTCACAGTGGCAGAAATGAGCTTCTATAGTTTCTCTTACTGACAATAACACCGTGTTTCTTCTTCATGGAGTTCATCTGGAGCAGTTTCACCCTCCAGACCAGCAGAGAAGGAGAAGAACTAAACCACGACGTTGGAAGTTTCATTGTTACTTTCAGCAGAGTTTTAGTTCCTGAGGGAAACCTGAGACAGGATCTGACAGAGCGCTCACATTTACGGGGTTTTTCTGTCTCCACAGTCAGTGAATGTGTCGGCAGGGCCGTCGTGGGTCGCTCAGGTGAGAACATCACTCTGGCCTGTGGGTATGACATCAGGTACCACGGGCCGCGGCCGGTCTGCTGGGCTCGAGGACACATTCCTCTGTCGGGCTGCGGCAACACGCTGGTCTCCACTGACGGACACAAGGTGAGCGGAGGGAGCAGCAGGTTCCTGCTGCTGGGACGGCTGGAGGACGGAGACGTTTCCCTCACCATACTGAACGTCACGGAGGCGGACGCTGGACGCTACGGCTGCAGGGTGGACGTAGCTGGATGGTTCAATGATGACAAACATCACTTTGATTTGAGCATTGAAGGAGGTGAGGAATGATTTTAAAGATCCTAAAGTTTACACAAGGTTTTTTTTCTTTAACTAAAGGAGAACTCTTTTAACCCTGGTCCTCTGTGTCCACATCCTGGTGTTTAAATGACAGGTAGGTACTAAAAGTGTTGGAATTGGTCCAGTAGATCACCTCCAAATGAACCCTTTAAAACACCAAAGTCCCACAGTAACACACTGACTGATGGAGGCAGCAGCTCTAAAATCCCTGTTTTAGTGAATGTAGTCTGGTGTGTGTGCTGTTTGTGGTTAAACCAAAAGGATCTTCCAGGTCTCTCTCTGTAGGGATCCTTTCCATGATGCTGTCACACACTTAGAATAACACTCTTAAACACCTGGAAGATCCTTTTGGTTTAACCACAAACAGCACACACACCAGACTACATTCACTAAAACAAGGTTTTTAGAGAACAGGACACTACGTCTCAACAGTTTCCTGGACGTCTGGGATTAAAACAAGAAAACACTTAAAAACTGTTTTAATCTGTTTCAGCTCCACAGACGACCACGTCAACAACAGCAGACACAGAGACGTCTACACAGTCTACACAGTCTACACAGTCTACAGCCAGAAACACAGCAGGTACAACACTCACTCACTCACACACACACACACACACACACACACACGGAGGTTATAAATCAATATTTTAAACTTTATACTGGAAATTAAACATCTATGGAATATTCCTCCCATCCATCGTCCACACCACTTGTCCGTCAATGCTCTAATTATACATTAAGAAATAAAATATAAAAAATAAAGTAAATTCATACATTAAACTAATTAAATAAAAACAGTAAGAGAGTTAAGAAAACACAAAATAGAAAAATAAAAACAATTATAAATAAAGAAATTAAATATTAAAAATGAAAATAAATAAAATTTAAAAATGTCAGTTTTTAAAACAAACTCAAAAATTCTGATCAAATGAAAATAAATACAATTACAAATCAAGTCATCAAATGTTTGAAATCAAATGAAATCAAAGGTGGTGGAAGGACAGACTGTTTCTTCATCTTCATCTTCATCATGACGTCCAGCTGCTGACTCAGCTGAACTACAAACATCTGCTTTCGTTTCCTCGTCCTGCAGGTCAGGTGACCTCCACAGACTGCGACCGCACTTCCTCCTCCGACGGCGTGTTGGCCGAGGTGAGACGCTCAACATGTTCTTCAGCTAACCGACCCTCTGCTATCATCACGTATTTGATGTTATTGTACCGTAAACAGTATGTGGTCCTCTGTGTCCTCATCCTGGTGTGTGAGTGACTGGTAGGTAGTAAAAGTGTTGGAACTGGTCCAGTAGATCACCAGTAGATCACCTCAGCCAGCAGACACCAAACGGGCTGCAATGGCTGCAACGTGATCCTTTGGGACAACTGCACCTGATCACAGTAGGTCCACTAAAAGAGCTTGTTTGATCCACTGACAGGCTCAGAGTGTTATTCTAAGTGTGTGACAGCATCATGGAAAGGATCCCTACAGAGAGAGACCTGGAAGATCCTTTTGGTTTAACCACAAACAGCACACACACCAGACTACATTCACTAAAACAGGGATTTTAGAGAACAGGACTCAGGAGCTGCTGCCTCCATCAGTCAGTGTGTCTGTGTTATTGTGTGAATTTGGTGTTTTAAAGGGTTAATTTGGATCCAACAAAATACTTCTGTGACACACAGTAACACAAATAAACTCACTGATGGAGGCAGCAGTAGACCAGCAACTCTTGTGTTCAGTGAAGTAAAATTACTGTTTTTGTCAATGGAGTCTGGTGTGTACTGGAGCTTACTTAAAGGAGCCTTTAAATGTAATTTGACTTTCAGAAGTGACTGTGTGTGTGTGTGTGTGTGTGTGTGTGTGTGTGTGTGTGTGTGTGTGTGTGTGTGTGTGTGTGTGTGTTTTGCAGCAGCAGGAGCGTAGCAGCAGTGCGACCATGGCTCTGGTGTGGGTTCTGTTTGTGTCCGTCGCTTTAATCACGGCCGGCGCCGGCGTCATCTTCTGTAAGTCAGGAGGGAAGTTTAACAGGTTTAACAGCTGACTCCAGACCAGCGTCCTGCTGAAACCATGAGCGCTTTTAGTGTCTTAAATGTAACTTGATGTCAGTTTTCCTGTGTATCTGTATTTACTGAGAACCCTGCAGCGTGTGAACTTCTCCCCAAATCAGTATTTCTGTTTTTGTCTCCGCAGTGACAAAATGGAGGCGACTCAACAAGACGTAAGTGTCTAACTTCTTCTTTCTGTGGTCTGCTGATGGACCTTTTCCAGATTTCATCACCAAATAAATGAGCCAATGAGTCACGTTAAAATAGAGACTAAAAACTCAGCATCAGCGTCATGAGTCGACAGCTTCACCTCAGGGACGGGAACACGCCCTGGTCGATGTCTGCATCATCACCTCCACAGGCGTCCCGCACGGCCGTGTGCTCAAAGTGAAACTCGTCATTTCCAGAGAAGACACCCACAGACACAAACCACACGAACAGAAGCCGAGAACCACTCGTTAATTTCACCGTCTCCATCGACCCTCCCACCCTGTGACACCCCACCGTGGGGCCTCCAAGTGAGATTAGCGTCGGACGTTACACCGATCTGTCAATCACATCACAAAGACCCACATTTATTTAAAACAGGTGGCTCAGCGAGGACAGAATGAAGCCCACAGAACTTTATATTAAATCCCAGATGAGTCTTCTCTACGGTGTGATGATAACACAGTATGCAGACAGGTAAAGTCCCGCCCCTTCCTGTGGGCTCAGGGGACCTTGTTTCAGAAAAGAATCTGAACGGTGCGAGACGAATAAAGTTAAGATCCTGTTTGAATCAGCGGACCAGGAGACTGGGATCCTTCCTCAGAGGACCAGGAGTCTGGGATCAAACACAGCAGCTCAGAGAACATTAGGGACGTTAGCACGGTGACGTAGCAGAGTTAGCTCGCTAGCTAGCAGGAGACCAGAGGATGTAGCTCACAGAGCCGTTCACAACCAGACAGACTTTTTCTGAAATAAAGTCCCACAGTGATCCACCAGAAGAGGATGAACTTTGCATCTTTATTAAGTATCATTAAAGCTCACAAAGTCAAACACAGATTAGTTAATACATAGCAGATAGTTTTAATGGCTGTTTAAAGTCGTTAGCTTCCTCCAGGAAGAACTTACCAACATGTTAGCTTAAGTCCTCAGCTACCGTTAATCTGCTGATTAAAGATTAGCATTACGGCAAAATAAATATGCTCACAGCACAAAGTACTTGGCAGCTAGCTAAGAGGAGAGCTGCAGCTCTCTCAGCACGGTTAGCTTCTTGTGTTTACCACATACATAATAACAGTTTCATAAATGTTAGCATTGTGTAGCCAGGAGCTAGTCTGATTCTAGCACATCGTCCAACAGATACGTAGGATTTATTGGCATTTTAGTTAATGTTAGCCGACAGAGCATTCGTGGGGTTAGCTAACGGTGTTAGCCGACAGAGCATGCGTGGGGTTAGCTAACGGTGTTAGCCGACAGAGCATGCGTGGGGTTAGCTAACGGTGTTAGCCGACAGAGCATGCGTGGAGTTAGCTAACGGTGTTAGCCGACAGAGCATGCGTGGAGTTAGCTAACGGTGTTAGCTGACAGAGCATGCGTAGAGTTAGCTAACGACGTTAGCTAACAGAGTTTAAATGGTTAGCTTGAAGTGACCCTCCACACTGCTAGCTTACCACAGTAATCAAAATATAGTGCTAGTAACAGTAAATAATAATTATGCTGTGTTATCAGACCGTCTGGAAGTATTATTACATTATTATGTCTGGAAACACATTTGGCCATAAAACCCTCCAGTGTTTGACCTGAACACGACTGAAAGCTGAGGTTTCCTGAAAAGTCGGACATGTTGAATCTGGACGGTTTCCAGCAGGTTTCAGTTCAGCCAAAAGAAAAACTTTGAAGCAGCTGAGAGCGCAGGGAGGAAGATGAGGTCTGCTGAGAGAGGAAACGTCTGGCTGAGCTGGAGGGTCACATGACCCACTGACTGTCAGCAGACTCAGTGAAGAAGTGATTGATCCACCACAAGCTTCCAACAAGTCCACACTCCCTGGTGGGAGGAGAGAAGATTATCTATCCATCTACATTAATGTTCTTAAGATGAACCAGTTATTGTCGTGTGGCCTCACTTCTACCTTTGAACTAACATCACGTGTCTTTGCAACACAGCGTCCTAATTTTCACGATGACGCCAAATGACCTCGTCACAAATCATTCAGAGATTATTATTGATCAGAAGATGAATAAAGCTGTATTGATTGTGTCTTCCAGCCGAGAGCAGCAGGTCGACTTCAGGTCCACTTCGTTCACTCTGCAGCTCCAAAGTCAAAATTACGCCGTGGAAAACATCTACCAGATCGATGAAGGCGGCGATGGAGGCGAGTACGAGCACTGCCCCTGAGCCCTCAAGCTCCGCCCACAATCACCTCCACTTAGGAGGCGTTCAGGGCCACTGCCGCCACCGGGGGCTTCTTAAAGGGGCAGCGTGGACACGAGACACTGAACTGAAAACATTCGGCTTCACTGAAAAAAAGTCAAGAAGCAAAAACAAACTACAAGTCCCAGAGAGCATTGCTGCAAGAGATTCTGTTGCCACGACACTAACGTCATGTTGACGTCATGTGTGACGGAAAGACTCCGTTGTGTGCGAGTGTTGATGTGGTAACGTCATATTTATTTATTACGTAAAACCTTCCTGGTCACATCATCTGGCTCTCAAACATGGAGGGTAAAAGAACACTGAGGATATAAACTACTACTCCCAGGGTGCAGTTGGGCCAGAAACATCCAATCAGCTTCAAAGTCCTGTGTCTAAAACTGAACGTTAACTCTGGGTGACTTCCATGGTGACAAGTTTGGTCCTAAACTCAATTTTCTACCACTATGACTCGCCTCTTCTCCATGGCAACGGAGGCCGGGACTCTGGGTATTGTAGTCTTTGAGCACATCTGCCAAAATGACCCACAGACCCTGATGTCTGAGGAACCAAGTGGATAAACAATCATGACGTCGTCCCGTGATTCTGTGTTAACGCTTTGTTGAATACTCGATTCTGATTGGTCAGTCTGTTATTTCAGTCTGTTATTCAGATTGATTAATCTTCTATTAATATTTAGATTCATTTACTCATATTTTATATATTACAGCTGTTCTAACTGTTAACTAACTGTTAACGCTGGTTATTAACTGGTTATTAACGCTGGTTATTAACTCTGGTTATTAACGCTGGTTATTAACGCTGGTTATTAACTCTCTGGTTATTAACTCTGGTTATTAACTCTGGTTATTAACGCTGGTTATTAACTCTGGTTATTAACTCTGGTTATTAACGCTGGTTATTAACTCTGGTTATTAATTCTGGTTATTAACTCTGGTTATTAACGCTGGTTATTAACTGGTTATTAACTCTGGTTATTAACTCTGGTTATTAACGCTGGTTATTAACTCTGGTTATTAACGCTGGTTATTAACTCTGGTTATTAACTCTGGTTATTAACTCTGGTTATTAACTCTGGTTATTAACGCTGGTTATTAACTCTGGTTATTAACTCTGGTTATTAACTCTGGTTATTAACGCTGGTTATTAACGCTGGTTATTAACTCTGGTTATTAACGCTGGTCATTAACGCTGGTTATTAACTCTGGTTATTAACTCTCTGGTTATTAACTCTGGTTATTAACTCTGGTTATTAACGCTGGTTATTAACTCTGGTTATTAACGCTGGTTATTAACTCTGGTTATTAACGCTGGTTATTAACGCTGGTTATTAACTCTGGTTATTAACGCTGGTCATTAACGCTGGTTATTAACTCTGGTTATGTGCTAAACGTTGCTCCTGTATTGAAGTGAAGTGTTTATTCTTGTGTTCAGTTCTTTGGCTGTAAAAAGGAAACTGTTCCTTTAATGTGAAATAAATGCTGGAGCTTCGCCAGCGACCAAATAAAATCTGGTCAGACGAGTCGAGCAGGTTCATCAGAAACCTTCATCTCACTGAGAGACGTCATCGTCCAATCAGAGCAGTCAGTCAGTCTGCCAGTCACACACACACACACACACACACACAGGTAAGATTGTTATCGTTTTCTCTCTTCTTCTATGGTTTTAATCAGATTCAGTCTGTTCTTAGGAACATCTGAATATCACAGCGGTGACGTGGGTTTGGGTTTTTTTGTGTATTTATGTTTATTCATCTTTAATCGTTTGCTGCTGATTAAGATTATTGTGTAAAATACCAAAGTGTTCCAGGCCTGATGGAGGTCTGTGATTTCCCCCATGAACTGGTGTTACTGTTACAGTTCATTCAGCTGATGAGCTGATGGTGATTGATCCTCCTCCAGCTGATACGTGTCAATGTGTCGAACCTTTCAAACCCTTTGACTTTAGTACGTTTTACAAAATATATTGTGAGAATCTGATAGTCTGATGACGTTGTGCTGATGCTAAAGTTCACCAGCTGCATGCTAACATTTAAATCCATTAGCTGTATGCTAATGCTTAAGGCTGGTAGCCGCATGCTAGCAGTTAAGTCCGCCAGCCGCATGTTAACGCTCCAGTTTGTTAGCTGTGTGCTAATGCTAAAGTCTGCCAGCAGCATGCTAACACTGAAGTTGGATAGCTGTTTAATATAGCTAAATCCCACTAGCTGTATGCTAATGCTAACAATTATAAGGTGTGTATGTGTCCTGGTGTCCAGGATGAGCTGGCCGGTGTCCAGGCAGCCTCCGGCTCTGGATGTTTCCTCTGAGGACGCTGACTGGGCGTCTGGGATCTGTGACTGCTGTGACGACACGAGAGACTGTAGGTAACGTTCAGCATCACCTGTGTCCATCTGGGACGTGTTACAACTTACCTGAGACGTGTGTCCGGGCGCAGCTTCGTCGTGTCGAGGAACCTGTTGCTAGGATACCTCTGGGGCACCGTCCAATCACAGGCAGTCAGCTCTGTAAACAGGAAGTCACTGTAGTCACAAGCTGGAGTGTTATTGATCTGTAAGCTGATCAGTTCTCTTCACTCCACAGCTCCGTTCTTCTTCTCTCTAACAGGCTCGTACTAATCTCCCTCATGTTAGGTCACTTCCTGTTTGGCTTTTTCACATGTGGAAGTAAAATTCTCTCATAAAAACGACTCCAGAGTCTCTTTGGGGAAAATATGAGGATATTTTTATGGAAATCTTCTTCCTAGATCAGAACCTTCACACTGTTTGAAGTGCTCGCCTGTTATTGATGGATGAAAACAGACTCATCATCTATTTTACAGCATGTAAAAATCCAGAAAGTTCAGTTTTGTGTGTGTAGTTGTGTGAGTGTGCCCTTTAGGCTTCTGTGTGTTGTGTTGCTGTGTGTTAATGTGTGTGTTTTGTGTGTGTTTCAGGCTGTTTTGCCTGCTGGTGTTGTCCGTGCTTCGCCTGTCGGACCACCAGGGACCTGGGTCAGTGTCTCTGCCTCCCCCTGCTGGACGTCTGCGGCTGCGTCCGTCCCATCACCATGTCCATGAGGGTCTCTGTGCGCCATCGCTACGGCATCAGAGTGAGGACAAAACTCTCCACGCCTTCTGTCGACACACACACCACGTGCACACTTTCACTTAAAGGGACAGTCTGTATTTTCTCTTCAAAGCCACCAGACTCCATTGACTAATCCAGTGATTTTATTTTGCAGAACATATGAATGCTCTAGTGTAACACTGCCTCACTTTGGCTGTTTGTTTGTCTTATTGTGACATTTATGTGCTTTAAATTCTCAGTTTGGATCCAAACTAACATGTTAGTTCACTGATCAATGCAGCAGTAGAGCAGGAAACCCACATTTTCTGAAAGGTAAAATTACAGCTTTCGTCAATGGAGTCTGGTGGATAATTGTATGTTGTGGTACTGGTACTGCAGCACTGGTCTGTGTGTGTGTGTGTGTGTGTGTGTGTGTGTGTGTGTGTGTGTGTGTGTGTGTGTGTGTGTGTGTGTGTGTGTGTGTCTGTGTGTGTGTGTGTGTGTGTGTGTGTGTGTGTGTGTGTGTGTGTGTTGCGTTCAGGGCACTCTGTGCACCGACTGTTTGGCCGCCACCTTCTGTCCGTCCTGCGTCTGGTGTCAGATGTCCCGAGAGATGAAGACGAGGAAACTCCCCACCATGCTGGGTGACATCATCCACCGCTGATGACATCATCAGTGTGGAGTCACAGCTCCCAGACGCTGGTTAGTTAGTGGTTAATTACTAGGTAGTCAGTGGTCAGTGCCGAGATAGTTCCTAGTAAGTTACTAGTTAGTAACTAGTTAGTTAGTGGCCAGGTACGAGGTCATTGCTAGTTAGTTGCTGGTTAATTCCTGTTTAACAGTGTTGACTCGTTTAGCAAACAAGTTAATGAACCATTGAATCATTTGTTCTCTTGTATGTTGATATTTATCAGTTATAAGTTATCACTTTGTTTTTATACGTTTCACAGATGAATTGTTTTAATGTTTTTGTACCACAGTTCTGCCACTTAGTTACTAATTAACTAATTAGTTAGTTTATCTTGACGCTCATTCAATTACTTCCTGAATATTTTATATTTTCTGAGTAATAAAACGATTAAAGCACAGAAACAGAATTGATCTTTTTTTATTTATTGTTTTTCTTCTGTTTTTGAAATATCGATCAAAACAAGTAAAAACATTTTTTTTCACAGATTTTTAGGAAAATTATTTTTTATTCTGATTCTTTTGATTTAATTCAAGGTTTTTCATGTTTAATCTGTATTTAACAAATATCAGTTTATGATAAATGTGTGAGAGTGAGCGGTTTACTGAGCCGCCCTGCTGCACGCCATGATGTGAAACATGTTGTGTGTGTAAAACAGCGTCAGGACGATATCCCGATCAAAATGTATTAATTAAAATAATCAATTAAAAAAGAATGAGAATGAGGTGTGTCAGTGCATAATGACGAAACAGATATAAAATCTATACAATTAAAATAGAGATAATTACAAATCAGAATATGATAAAAGATGACCCCATCAACAGTGACAGAGGGGCTAACACAATCAATAACCAAAAACATTCTGTATATTAGGAAGCAAAAATACCTTTTGGTTGGAAAAAAAAAGATTTAACAAAAAGAAAGTAAGGAGACTGTAGGCAGCTCGGTCTTTTATTTTGAAAGGTCGGGCTGTGGTTGCCTTCCGGGCCGCTGGGGGCGCTACTTCCGTGTTTCCTTTAATTAAACACAAGAAGAAGAAAAAAGTCAAACACGTGCGGGTTTACTCGCGGTGAGAGTGTGTGTTGACCGTCAGAAGTCCGATCGGAAAGCAGCAGAACGATTATCGATCATTTAGTTCGATCAGAAAATGGCGAAGACGAAGAAGGAGAAGAGCTCCGCGGACGGAGAGGAGGCCGAGCGCTCCTACCAGGAGCTGGTGGCCAACGTGAACCCCATCGCTCAGCCGCTGGCCTCCAAGAAACTCAGCAAGAAGCTCTACAAATGCGTGAAGAAGGGTAAATAAAGAGGGGGGGGGGGTAAATAAAGAGAGGGGGGGGGGGGGGTAAATAAAGATTGGTGCAGAAAAGACAAAACTCCACTGAAAATCTAAACGTTTTCAAGTTTTCTTGCGTGTCAGCAGCTTTACAGACAAAGTGGGTCGATAGTTCAGATCTCGTAAGAATCGTTGGAGTCTTCTGATTGATTCGGCTCATAAATGATCACTGAAATGTCCCCAACAGTGATTTGATTGGGGAAGAGAGGCGACATGAAATGTGTCGGATATCAGACATGTGAGTGTTGATTCACTTCTCTCCCCTCCAGTAAAAAGGCACCAAACTGGGCTCAGAAACAGTTTGAACGCTTCCGGTGTGTCAGCAGACATTTGTGACATCGTAGCTCGGTAATAGATCTCTTATGGATTGTGGAACTTGTGTGATTAATTGGGTTGAAACACGTGGTGCTTCTCTCAGGAAGTGCTCAGGCCTCCTGCAGGCTGCAGGGAGAACCACTAAATCTACTGAGCAGCATGGTTTAGTCAGAGTGTGGAAAGTTGTGATCTTCAGCCTGCTGGATTCAGGACGAACAGAAATGTGAACTGATGCTGGACTGAAGTCTGGAATCGTGTCCTCATGGTGGTTTTCTGTCGTTCCAGCTGCCAAAGTGAAGAACATCCGCAGAGGAGTCAAAGAAGTCCAGAAGTTTATCAACAAGGGGGAGAAAGGGTGAGTCGGCCATGTTTCTAACCACGCACGGGCTTTAAAGGGCCAGTCCGTACAGGAACACTGATGCCGTGGACGTAGCTGTTGTTTATTGATCCGTCTCTCTGCAGGATTGTGGTGTTGGCCGGCGACACGCTGCCCATCGACGTCTACTGTCACCTGCCGATCATGTGTGAGGACAGAAACATGCCGTACGCCTACATCCCCTCCAAAGTGGTGAGTCAGTCAGAGTGGCTCTGTAGAGAAATCGGCCGTAGCTTAGCATGTTAGCGCCCAGCAGCAAGTGAGTGACAGCTGGTGTGTTGTGATCAAAATCAACCAATCGAAGCAGCAGCAGCTCTAAAATCCCTGTTTTAGTGAATGTAGTCTGGTGTGTGTGCTGTTTGTGGTTAAACCAAAAGGATCTTCCAGGTCTCTCTCTGTAGGGATCCTTTCCATGATGCTGTCACACACTGAGAATAACACTCTGAGCCTGTCAGTGACAGAGTGATCATTTGTGTTTAACCAGAAACAGCTGTTATATCGCTCTCTTCCAAACCACCAGACTACATTCACAAAAACACTAATTTTACCGTGCTGAACACAGGAGCAGCTGGTCTGCTGCTGCTGCAGTGGGTTACTTTGTTTGTGTTACTGTGTGACTTTGGTGTTTTTAAACGGTCAGTTCAGAGGATCTACTGGACCAGTTCCAACACTTTCTACACCTTCCAATCATTTCAATCTCTAAATGTGTAAAAATTGGTTCAGGCTTAAAAACACCAGAGTTTTCCTTTAAAAACGTGATTATTCTCAGTCAGGTTCTGCAGTCACATGGAGCCGCTGAGTTATGGATGTTTGTCATGTGACTGTGATGTCATGTGACTCTGTGATGTCATGCGACTATGATGTCATGCGCGGTGTCCCCGTCTGGTTTCAGGATCTCGGTTCTTCTGCGGGCTCCAAGAGGCCGACCTGCGTGATCCTGATCAAACCCCACCAGGACTACCAGGACGCCTACGACGAGTGCATGGAGGAGGTGTCGGGTCTGCCCAAACCGCTCTGAGACGTCGGCCAATCACTGAGCGGCTCTGAGGTCACTGCCTACGTTTAGATAAACCCCCACTTTAAAGGAGCAGTCCGGCATTTTAGGAAATCCTCTCGTCTTTCATCAGGAGCTCAAACAACCGCAGCGACACATCAGACGCGTAGCTGTGGGACAGCGATGCTAACAGTTTCCCTCTGCTTCCAGTCTTTGTGCTAAGCTAAGCTAACGCTGCCCTGGACCGTGAGGCTGAGGAGGTTTTTAATGAATGTCAGAGATGGTTCAACACGGTGTGGAAATAAAGTGTGTTTACAGGAGGCCGATGATCTGATCGATGATCTGATCGATGATCTGAGCCTCTGATTGATCAGATTGTCACTGCTGATCGATGAAACACACATTTTCAGTCTATTTTTTTAAACAAAATACAGACCTGAAGATGAAGGTTTATTTCAGTGAATCAGAGCGGAGCTTCATGTTCTGATCAGATCGATTGATCTGACGGCAAACTGCAGATTCTCAGTTCAAATATTTTCTCTTTTTAAGACCTCAAATCGACCAAATGTTGACTGGACAACATTTTTGTCTTTGTAATATTTCAGTTTTTCTTCTTTTGTTTTCATGTTGTGTCAAAGCTGAAGTTTCTTATAAATATTTGTTAGATATTTAGACTTGTTTTTTAATTAAAGGAGATGTGAATGGACTCTGGTGTCTGGGGGGTTATTTTCACTATCAGTTTAAAGGAGCAGTCCGCCTCTTCAGGACGTCCTCTGGTTTCTGATCAGTGATCAAACCAAAATGTGGCTCCGCTGATAATTTAAAGATTATCAGCATGAAACTTCCTCTGCTCATCACTGGCATTAAGACTTATCTTTTGTATTACAGCTTTTCTAAAGTGTCGTCTTTATATATGTAAATGAGTCATGACCTAATTAAACATCTGATCAACGGACGAAGGTTCAAACCACTTGTTTCATTTTCAGAAGGTTTTTACACAGGAAATTATTTTATGTCTGTCAGGAAATACTGTCAAACTATTTTCATCATGTTTTCAGGAATAAAAGCTTCTATAAACTAAATGTGACCTTTAGATTAGAGAGAGAAATAAACCTGTGGAAGAAAAGACTCATTTAGAGAAAGAAGCCTTTAAAGGGCTGAATTAAAATCTTAATTTTAGTGGAAAATGTGGAGACAAAAGATCATTTAGAGATGCAGAAATGATTAATTTTACAGATCAGAGAATAAATCAGCTGGTTTAATTAAATTAAAATGATAATGTGGTGAAATGGTCACAATGAATATCTGAATAATATTAAATAACAAAATAATAGTAAACTAAATAACTACATGAATGTAAAAGATACAATAAACAGAATAAATATAATAAACTAATAATTAATATAAAATATAAAAATAAATACGTGTGTGCTGCTGTTTGGTCCTTCGGCCACACGGGGGCAGCGCTGCTCCTCCACTGAGGACTGAAACTGATACAGAGATTAAAGCCGCTCCAGCTGGTACCTGATCAATTATTACCTGATCAGTTCTTATCTGATCGGTTGTTACGTCACTTTATCACTTTAGTTTTTGGCCAAGTCACAGTGAATTGATCTGTATTGATTAAATGTTACCTGTGATGGTCACTGATAGACTGATGGCTCTTCTGATTGGTGGAGGTGCAGCATCATAAACCGGACTCAGCGGCCAATCAGGAGCGAGCACAGGTACCTGATCCGCTGAGGTGAGTGTCTGCTGACCTTCGTCATCAGTGTGAGGATCAGGAGGGATCTGTGTGATCCTTTGCATCGCCACCTGGATGCTGGAGGTTACCATGGCAACGGGACGCCGTCACCACCTGAGCAGCACGTGTGCATCGCCGTGTGTGTGACATCACTCACCTTTGTCCCCTCTGACTCAGAGATGGAGACAAGTGAGGCTAGTGTTAGCCTCTCGGCTAGCGTTAGCCTCTCGGCTAGCGTTAGCCTCTTAGCTAGCGTTAGCTCTTAGCCTCAGCACACCTCGCTGACCCACTGATCCACCTGGTCGAGCCTCCAGGAGTCCTGGGGCTTCGTGAGGAGGATTCAGAGCTCCTTTTGAAAACAAAAGCTTTATTTAAACTGTTAACCTGGACGGCCCAGGTGGACTGAACCCAACCCTACCTGTGACTGAGTGGTTTAGCTCACTTCATTTCTCTGTTTAGTGTTTATTTGTGTTCTTCTCTCAGTTGCAGCTTTTGGTTTTCAGGTGTTCCTGTCAGGTGACACACCTGACAGGCAGGTAGGGTGGCCCGGCGTTACGTAGCTAACCCGCTAATCAGGCGTGGTAGTCGACCGTAGAGTCTCTGAGGAGGATTAAGAGCTCCTTGAGGCGCTGACAGGGTTCAAGGACGTTGTTGAACCTTCACTGAAGTTCAAGGTGTTTCTGACTAAACCTTCGCCTACCTGTGATCACCTGGGCGGGTGGGAGGAGCTTGACCCCTGGCCTGATTAGAGTCCGGGAACAGCCCCGCGGTGACGGTGACTCCACCTGATCTGGGCTGCGCTGGATGAGTAGAAAAGTAAAAAGTGTGTTTCTGACTTGTCGGAGCAGGTGGAGCGACGGAGGCGACACCTGAGGAGGAGGAGGAGGAGGAGGAGGAGGAGGAGGAGGAGGAGGAGGAGGAGGAACCCGTTCTCCTCTGTCCTGTTGGGACTCGTCGTCATTATCTCTCCCCGCTGTCATGTTCATAAACTCCTGTCAACACGGAGCCCGAGGCGACGCTCACTCCCCACGGCAGGCCGACCGGCTCAGGTATCCAGGTATCCAGGTAGGACGGGATCACTCTGAGGAGCTCGTTCTCCCTGGGGGGGTTTTAGAGCTGCCGGTGTGAGATGTGTGAGGCCTCAGACCCCCCCCACAGCCTCACTATCATAAAGCACTGTGGAGGCGCTACGCTAACGGTTAGCATCACACCAAGCCCCAGAGTGTCATCGATCATTCACCTGTTACCTTCAGCTCAGATCAG
>NW_027254961.1:79520-84520 GCF_042242105.1 Pempheris klunzingeri
ACACTCTCACTCTCACACACATGCACACACTCTCACACACACGCACACACTCACACACACACACACTCTCTCACACACACACACACACACACACACACACAGATTGAGTGTGTGAGAAAATAAAGAGCACTGATCTGAAGGGTTCATCCTCTGGAGAGCAGCCGTCTTTTCCTGGTTTCTGCTTCTGTCATGTGAACATTTGCAGCATTTCCTCTGAATCACTGAAATCATGTGAGTCATGTGACTCATGTGAGTCATGTGAGTCATGTGACTGGGTTTTAAAGGGTAATTCTGGTCTATTTTTAAACTATTTTGGGTCAAACTGACTCGTAGGCACATCAGAATATGTTCAAACACCGTCCAGGTTTAAAAACAGAGGAACTACCCTTTAATAATGTAGTGAAGGAGTCACTTTTACCTTTCTAACAAACCGAACCGTGTCTGTCTGTCCGTGTTGTGTCTGTCTGTAGTTATGTTTGACACATGCTTCTCTGCACTGGGACTTTAATACTTTTACAGGAGGCCAGTGAGGTTTATATTATATTATTTAGCTCTGTAGTTCTGTGTCTCAGCTGTTCTGAGACCTGTGAAGCTCTCTGAGACGATACACTGTGATGGGAGGCTACCGTTAGCTAGCGCTAGCAGTAGGCTAAGCTATTAGCTTTCGTGGTAAATCTACGTACACGAGCTAACGAAGCTCTGTGACACATTATATATTACAGGAACAGGAAGTCAGCATCTTCAGCCACCTGAGTTGTGTCTGTGATCCTGATGTTGTAAAATAAAGTTACATAAACATGAAGCTGAATCAGCCGCAGCCTTTAGCTAACGTTAGCGGGAGGCTAAAGTGTTAGCAGCATCCAACATGGCCGCTCCTCTCCTGCTCTCCCGGTGAACCACCACCGTGTGGATGTTGTCGGTCTGATGATGACGCTCCCTAACGAAGCCGTCAGCTCCTCCAGGTGTAGCAGGAACCTGAAGGCAGCAGCTTCACTGACTCTGACTCTGTTTCCCTGCCTTCACTGCCTGAGGAGTCCTCCTCCTCCTCTGGGCCGGTCGCTCTGCACAGGACACACTGCTTCCAACGCTGGAACACAAACTCCTCCTGCACTGAGTCCGACGTTCAGCCTCACCTGAAGGTTTGCGGAGCAGCAGTGGAGTTTTAGGAGGTTGTTAAGATCAAACTGTCGCCTGGATTTAATGTTTTAACTCTGACCTTTAACCCAAAAACCCTCCAGACTACAACACTCAGTGTGTCTGGACAGACTAACAGATCTTTTCCTCTTATCTGTTCACCCTCTGCCAACCTCAGGTGATTCACACCTGTGTGTGTGTGTGTGTGTGTGTGTGTGTGTGAGAGTGTGTGTGTGTGTGTGAGATGACAGTTGGCGACAGCAGCAGTAATCTTCGCCCCGCGGTGCCTTCGAGGACGATGCAGACAAAACAACACACACAGTCTGAACTATAACTGACTGATGATGACTGGGATTATAGGGGGTGTCAGAGCAGGGGCTCATGGGAAAAAAAAGGTAACAGAATACCTGTAACTGTCAGTCCAGTGTGGAGGGGGACTGGAGACATCTCCTCACTCACCCTTTCATGATAAAAGCCTCTTTATTCGTCTCGCCATCAACGTATTTTCATATTTATCGCTCTAGAAAACGTTGGAAGCAGCAAAATAAATAAAAAAACACTCGCTTGAGGTTGTTTTTAAGTTAATGAGCTGAAAAGCGTTGGTCTGTCACATGACCCACGGGATCAGCTGTCTGCTCGGACGCTCTACCTTCATCTTCTCCGTCTCTGACAGCAGGAAACATCTTTTTATTTCCAGTGTGTCACTGTTGTAATCACGTGTTCAGCTTATTGTTGCCTTGAAGGACCTCCAGACTGTGTATATGTTCAACTTCAGAGCCGTTCTCTTCTTCTTCTGTGGTTTCTGCTATAAGTTCCTTCCCGTCTCCCCTTTTCTCCAGTTTGTTTACATTTTAATAATAATATAATGTTCCCCACAACCCGTCCATGTGATGATGACGTGTCATTCAACAGTGATCCCTGCTAGCTTTAGGTTGAAGCCACCTAAGCTAGCGTCTGTTTGGTATGTTTACTTTATTTGTGTAGGAAAAATAACACGGAGGCTTGTTTGTTTAGCAGAAGAGTTCCATAAAGAGCTCCCTGTGTCACCGCGTCTTCGCTATGCATTAGCAGGAGAATCTTCACACTGACTAACATGCATTGTGATCTCCCCCCAATAGGGTTAGGGTTAGTTTCCAGTCAGGCTGCACCCAACACCAAGGGCAGAGGGCTAGCACGCTAACATTAGCTAACTAACAGTAAACACAAGCTGAGGCTGATGGGAACGTCACGGTAGTTCTGCAGGTCTTTGGTGAGGATCAATAATGTTATAGTGGTTCATCTTGGGGGGGGGGGGGTGTTAACTATACAGACAGCACATCATCACATTTTCTCTGCCTTGTATCGAGGAGGTGAACCAGTGGAGTCTGACACAGAATAAAGAAGACAGAGACACAAAAGCAACAATGGGATGTTGGTTTATTTAGCTCAACACGTGCAGCGTAATATTCTTCAGCTAAACACTGTGGAGACACAGCGCTGATCCAGCATCACGTACCTGAAGTACCGTCCTACAGACAGTCAGAGCACCGACACAAAGCTACAAACTTTAAATGTAAATGGTGGAAAATAAGCAAATGAAGCAATACGTGCAAAAAATCTGACTTTTTTCAATAACAGTCACAGTAAAAACCTTCCAGGTCAAATGTCGACCACACAGTCTGAGGGGGACTTGACTCATCCGGCCTGATCCGGTCCGACGTGGTTCGTCCGGTCAGGACCGGGTCTATCCGGTCATGCAGTACCCGGCCGGGTCGGAGAGCAGACACTGGTTCTGCTGGCCGGAGCCGCGATTTTTGGCGTCGATGAGGAGCAGAGGAGACTGGGAGTAATGGCCGATGATGCCGCTCACCGATGGGAAAAACTGCAAACACACACACGACTTACCGTCTAACTTCAGTCACCTTTCACTCACTCATGATCTCAGACTAAAGCAAACATAAGCAGCCTCTTGTGATTCTGCTGATATTCACTGGCACATTTTATCAGCTGTGTCTAGCTAACAACATACGCTAACGTTAGCATCAAGAGTTCTGACCTTTGAATGTGTCCAGCTGCCCTGTTTTAAAACAAGGACCCTGTAAAAAGTATCTACCTGTCGGCTACATACATGATATAATGCTAACGGACTGAAGCTAAAGCTAACAGGTCCCAGGTTGTGACATCATGCTAACAGCATGAGGCTAAAGCTAACAGACTGAAGCTAAAGCTGACAGACTGAAGCTAAAGCTGACAGACTGAGGTTAACGCTGACAGACTGAGGCTAAAGCTGACAGACTGAAGCTAAAGCTAACAGACTGAGGTTAAAGCTAACAGACTGAAGCTAAAGCTGACAGACTGAAGCTAAAGCTGACAGACTGAAGCTAAAGCTAACAGACTGAGGCTAAAGCTGACAGACTGAGGTTAACGCTGACAGACTGAGGTTAACGCTGACAGACTGAGGTTAACGCTGACAGACTGAGGTTAACGCTGACAGACTGAGGTTAAAGCTAACAGACTGAGGCTAAAGCTAACAGGTCTCAGGTTGTGAGATCATGCTAACATGCTAGGTCAGATAAGGGCTAACACACTCTTCATGTTTACCTCCTGGACCTTGAGTCCGGTTCCCAGCAGGAACTGCTGGTGCTGCTGTCTGATCTGGATGTTGTAGACTTTGTCCTGGTAGAAGACCATCAGGGTGAAGGGCTGACTGGCCAGCTGTCGGGTGCTGTCCCTCACCAGGTACGCCCCATCCTCCACACAGACAAAGACAGACATGACGGCTACTACTACTTCATAGTTTTAGCTCCACTTAGGAGAATACAAAACAATCTCACAAAGAAGATGGTATTTGAATAATGGCTGAGTGCTAATGGACTGAGGCTAAAGCTAACAGGTCCCAGATAGAGAAGACATGCTAATGGACTGAAGCTAAAGCTAACAGGTCCCAGATAGAGGAGACATGCTAATGGACTGAAGCTAAAGCTAACAGGTCCCAGATAGAGGAGACATGCTAACGGACTGAAGCTAAAGCTAACAGGTCCCAGATAGAGAAAACATGCTAACGGACTGAGGCTAAAGCTAACAGGTCCCAGATAGAGGAGACATGCTAACGGACTGAGGCTAAAGCTAACAGGTCCCAGATAGAGGAGACATGCTAACGGACTGAAGCTAAAGCTAACAGGTCCCAGATAGAGGAGACATGCTAACGGACTGAGGCTAAAGCTAACAGGTCCTAGATAGAGGAGACATGCTAACGGACTGAAGCTAAAGCTAACAGGTCCCAGATAGAGAAAACATGCTAATGGACTGAAGCTAAAGCTAACAGGTCCCAGATAGAGGAGACATGCTAATGGACTGAAGCTAAAGCTAACAGGTCCAAATACTTAAAGACACAAACGTTACAGCTCCTGTGTTCTGTGACGTGACATAACTGTTTTTGTCAGTGGAGTCTGGTGGCTTTTAAAAGAGCGATATAACGGCAGAAATGATCAAAACATCAAAATAAAAAATATTCAGATTTCCTACATAACAACAACGTACCTTCAGAGGTTAAACACAAACTCTGCTGTACTTTTACTGCTTTGTTTTTTTTACCTTGCGGACTCGTTTCAGACATCCCTCTGCCTGACCTCTGGTCACTTTACCCACATACCAGTGGGGGTCCAGCCCCTACACACACACACACACACACACACACACACACACACACACATACACACACACACACACACACACACATTATATTTGTGAGAGTTCAACCGAGCAGGAAACACAAAGCCAACAGCTCCACCTGCTGTTCACACTAAAGAACATTCACTCACCTGACAGGCTCAGAGTGTTATTCTAAGTGTGTGACAGCATCATGGAAAGGATCCCTACAGAGAGAG